>NC_021165.2:51880792-51905439 GCF_000331145.2 Cicer arietinum
TATATATATATATATATATATATATATTTAGAAGTGTTGCATCAGTCATAAATAATCATTAAATATTGTAAAATAAAGTTATACTTATAAAGCAAGGTACAAACATTTTTTTCCAAATAAATTGGCACTGTTTTTTCTGTCTCTAATTATAAACACAAATTTTTTTCCAAAATATAATTCCCTGTACAACTTACTATATACATTTATTTTTTTTCTTCCAGATCAATCCCTATTAATACTATTGTTTTTCTAATCAATTCCATTAGTAATAACCACACACAAAATATACACATTAACACCACCTAACACAATAAAGGCTTATAAAAAAGGACCAATGGAGTATAGATTGAACACATACGCTTAACAAGACTTGTTACAACATGCATCTAAAGTGTTAATGAAGCTTATGATAAATGTGAATAAATATTCAAATAATTGACCATCATGCTATTTTTTAATCTTTTCACTATATTCATGTTATACAAATTGTTTGTTTACATAATAAAAGTGTATATTAAATATCCAACATAAATTACACAACTAATGATTAAAGCAAATATCTCAAATATAAATATTGTTGCATTTTTAAATTTACAATACATAAATTATGATATAGAACTAAGTGCCAACAAAGGGACCTAATGTCAATATTAGTCTCAAGCAACAATTATAGAGCTCTAATTCTCAGATAGACCAACGATGAAAAAACTTAATAATCTATTTACTAAAATTATAGTATTGAAAAATAAAAATGTTATATTAAGAATGTTAAATGCTTTACTTGGTATGTTATTTTCATTTCAATAATTTGTTTTCTATGTTTTTAGTTAAATAAGTTTGACGTCTTGAGAATCACTATAAAAATGACGATAATATCCTTATGATTTATTATTATTATTATTATTATTATTATTATTATTATTATTATTATTATTATTATTATTATTATTATTATTATTATTATTATTATTATTATTATTATTATTATTTATACTCACATGAAGCAATACTATATATAAAATAACGAGCCAATAAAAACAAACTAAAAAGTATCTACCAAAAATAAAACTAAAAGTAATAAAATCAAAACAGTACAAATTAGTGACCAAAATTATTATTATTATTATTATTATTATTATTATTATTATTTACTTTTATCTTCGATGATGAAGATATTAACCATGAGAAAAAGAATAGTATCACTTCCTTCTATTTTATACGCCTCTTATATAGTTACAATAAATTTGTAACTGTCTATTCAAAAAGGAAAGAAAAGTATTTTTTTTTTTTTTTTGAATTTCAAAGGAAGAAAAAGTGGATACTATTTATTTTGAATCTCAAAATAAAAGTTAAATTGACTTTAATTACCATTAGACCAAACAATCATCACATTAGACCATTTTTTATAAATTTCATGAGTCACACTAATAGATTATCAAAATAATCTAACACTACACACCCATTTACCACCAGAATATATTTTTTCTTATTCTCTCTATTGAGTTGTGCCGCTTTTGTTTTTTTCTCGCCTTTCAAAATCAATGCTTCAGCACTTTCAAACTATGGATTTTATTTCCTCATTTCCTTTTTTTTATTTCTTTAATAATTATAGTAATAACAATAATTATAATAAAACTAGAGGGTCCCACTTAGAAAGTGAACCCATTAACAAATCTTCCCCTCATGACTCAAGTGAGAAGGAACTACTCAACTATACCCATCTTCTTTCTCTTACATATCATCTTTGTCATTTATAAGGTCTTCGTCATTATATTTGAACCATTCTCATAAGTATGAATCTTATCCATTGAAAATGGCTTCATCTCCAACACATCTTGATCCAGTGATACTGCATCTCAATGTGCTTGACTTTGCATGAAAAGTTGGATTCTTGCTGACATGGATTGCACTCTAGTAGTCACAGAATAACACAAACTTCTCTTGCTTTAAGCTTAACTCTTGTAGGAATTCTTCATCCTCAAAAGATCTTTGGAAGCTTTGGTTGTTTCAATGTATTTTGCCTCAGTAATGGATAATGCAACAATCTTTTGTAACCTTGATTGCCAACACACAACATCCCATGCAAAAGTCATCATATAACCAGAAGTATATTTTCTAGAATCAAGATCACCTATTATATATATGCATATGTGTAGCCATCTAACCCATGTTGGCCACCTCCAATCATAAACACATTTTGGAAGTGCCTCTCAAGTATATGAAAATCCACTTCATTGCCTGCCACTGATCTTTACTAGGATTAGAAAGCAATTGACTAACAACTCCAACGATATAAACAATATATGGCCTTGTGCATACCATAACATACATCACACTATTAATGTTGATGCATAAGGAACCTTCTTTATATCTTCTTGGTCTTATTCACTTGTAGGACATTGATCAAAACTCAGTATAAAATGACTAGTAAGTAGAGTACTAGTAGGTTTGAAGTTATTCATTGCAAACTACTCTAACACCTTCTCAGTGTAATAGTGTCGAGACAACCACAATTTACCATTCTTCTTGTCATGAGTAATTCTCAAGTACAAGATTTGTTTTGCATGACCCAAGTCTTTCATTGCAAAAGACATTCTCAAAACTTTCTTTAGAATTGAATCTTCTTAGTGTCCTGATCAACAATCAACATGTCATCCACATATAACAAGAGAATAATAAAATCACCATCGTCGAATTTCTTAACAAACACATAATGGTTAGAAGTAATTTTTTGCACCTATGCTTCTCCATTAAATAATCAAATTTTTGTACCATTGTAACGGTGCTTGTTTGAGGCAATACAAAACTTTTCTTCAATTTTCATACAAGTTTCTTTTACCTTTGACTTCAAAGCCCTCAAGTTGCTCCATATAGATCTCTTCCTCAAAATTTCCATGAAGGAATGTCGTCTTCACATCAAGTTGTTTAACTTCAAGATTCAAACTAGGTGTTAACCCAAGTACAAATGGAATTGAGGATATTTTCACCACTGGTGAGAAAACTTCTTCAAAGTCGATACATTTTCTTTGATTAAAACCTTTCACAATCAATCTTGCTTTGTATCTTAGTCGAAACTATTCTCTTTTCCTTTATCTTGTATACTCATTTCAAATGTGTGATTAGCATGCAAGAAATTCATCTCTTCTTGCATGGCCTTCAACCACTTTTCATTATCAAAATATTTCAATAGTGGGATAAGGTGCAACATCAATGTAACTTCTAGAATTTGATTTTTGTTTATCAGCTTTATCAATGTCTTTAATAATCTGGTATTCACAAAATATCACATCTCGACTACTAATAAATTTCTTTTCAACCAAATCCCACAATCTATAACCAAATTCTTTTTCACTATAACCAGCGAACACATATTATTTTGGACTTACAATCAAGTTTGAACCTCTCATATCTTGGAATGTGAACAAAACATCTGTTGAGGTCAACACATTTTTTATATATATTTTAATAGCAACAAACCTTGTGAATAAAATGATAAGTTTTATAAATGATGATTTATTGATGATTGTACTTGAGTTTTATTTAAGAAACAAGAATCACTAGATACCACTCATATCAACAAGTGCATACTTAGTTATGAAAGAATTAAAGTATCATAAGAAGGTTACAACAATAGTTTCATAAGCTTCATGAAGATATTAAAAGGCTATTTTTTGAATCTCAAGAGAATCAATTGTGAGGATAAGAAACTCATCATATGAAGTCTTCCATATCACATGAATGTTCATATTTAAAGGGTAATTATAGAAGAACTTTTATCCCAAGCTACACGAGATTATTCTTGAAGTAGTGTGACAAAACACATATTATGTTTTGTATTAAGCTTGGAGGTTTGAGAATAATCTTGAATGAGTTTTTAAAATAGCTTAGCAATACACAAAGAATGGTATAAGGATAAGGAACAACTTTTATGAAAAAGTCCTTGAAGAATTAATTCATCTAGCTTATCATTCATTGATAAGAATATTCGTTACAAGATAAGAGAACATTGTCCTTATCTAAAGATGTATGATGGTCCAAAAGTACATGGTTGTTGCTCCTACACTATTCTAGTATTATTCCAAACAACTTTATAAACAAATGAGAATCAAGAAAGCCAAATTTTGTATCAAGAATCAAGTAAAAACAAGTGTTCGAACCAAGGATTAAGGAGAATGATCAAAATAATCATTTGATACCTTGGGAAATATAACAAATTGGTATATTAAAATTCAAACATATTTAAAGATGAATAAAGAAGTCAAAGAACATCTTTATGAAAGAATCTCAAAATGAGTATGTCAAATACTATATCAATCATTCAAGAGAATGATTGTTGAATATTCAAGACAACATCTTCATGAAGAACATGTCCAGTACATTCATATTTATACTATAGTATCTTAAAGATATTTCATTGACAAGACACAAAATGTGCAAACACTAAGATAATTTTTTGGAAATATATTGTTTCAACAAAAGATTTCTCCTCTCATATAGAAGAGAATTTTCTCAATTGTTATGAAAGAATATTTTCAAGATGAACAAGTTCATTGCACTCATAAGTTTTCCTATCAATTCAGCAAAATGACAAGAATTAACTTTGATGAAGAAGTAATTTCAAGATTGAGTCATTTATTAAAAGAATAATAGAAAAACTTTCAGCATAATATTATGTTGTTCTATTAAAGCACAATTGTTAAAATTAACTTTTTGGAAGGATAACATGCAACAACTCATTTGTCAAATCATACATAGGCCTCATAATGTGTAATGGGAAATTAAAAGTCAAGTTTTGAAGCCCAAATGGTGAGAAAATATGTCCAGATCAATCTATAGATTGATAACTAGATTGATAACAAACTTTTTGGTACAAAAGTGCACTACAAGGTACTATTTACCGTGATAACTGCATCATGCTTCTTACTCATTCTATTCCAAGAGATATAATGGCAAGTCATCTAATCCTTCTTGCAAAAATTTCCTCCAAGACTCAAGGTATAACGCTCTGGTAGAGAGGAGAACCTTCTGGACAAAATTACTTTACATTTAAAGAGGCTGGTTCAGAAGATTGTTGGCACCTTAAGAATCAGTGGTGTTGACAAAGGGAGTGAACGAGATTTAAGCTTCTTCCCACCAAAATCTAGAGAGCAGACTTGATGAGCTCACTTCATTGCTATAAAGTTGGTAGTAGTTAAAGCCGAAGTAGCAAAGGTCTATGGTATTTGCATTTCTGTAGAGCATTCTACAAATTCATGTCTTACATTGCAAGAAGATTTGATTGTTGATGCTCTTCAAGCATATGCAACAAACATATACAACTCTCAAGTCAACCATGATCTGTCATCTAACAGGTACAATCTTAGTTGGAGAAACCATCCCAACCTGAGATGGGGGAAATTGTCTGCACAACAATAACCTAGGTAGCAGTAGAACAATGCATAACAACAATAGCAACAACAAAACAACACACCTTCATTAAAGGACCTTGTCAAACAGATGGTTGTCCAAAATCTTCAATTTCAACAAAGAATAGATTCTACTATTCAAAATTTGGAGACAAAGATTGGACAACTGACCACTTCAATCAATCATATGCAGACTTAAGGATCAAGCCAATTACCTACCCAGTTAGTAGTAAATCCAAAGGTTCCTAATGTAAGTGCAATTACCTTGAGGTCTGGCAAAGTTGTTGAATTATCCAAGGCATCTGAAACTGTGAAAAAAGAAATCTGTATGTGTGTGTGTGTGAAAAAATGATGAATAAATGAGGAAAATGGTTGTGAACAAAGAGAGTATGTGAATAAAAGTCATTGGTGTTTTTTTTTTTTTTTTTTGAGTTAAGTTATCTCTCAATGTTACTTTTCTCTCCTAATCATTACTCCTTTATCCCCTTTGATTTGTCGCCCTATTCCCTTAGGATCATCTCACCCTTACCTTGGCTTATTTACAACCTTAATAAAGACCTTTTGATCATTATATGCATGTGTTTTAAGTAGAGATGTTAGAGGTTTATCAAGCCTATGGTAGTGTCAGCTTTCATGACGTGTTTTGAGTGTAAACAGTAGGCTAAACACTTGAGTAGTTGAGAGAATTTTATAAAATGTAAGTGTTGTATCACTTATGATGTATTCTTTAATTAATTTGTCCTCTTTTTTTCTTTGTTGTGATAAAAAAAAAACGATTCATGATTGCCATGTTCCTTGAAGCTTAAAAAAAAGTTGCTTACCAATTTGCATTTTTGAGAATTTGTAGAAACACATGCCCTGTTTTGCTCGTAATGTAAAAGCTTAGGTGTGGGAGAAATTGATCAATGCATTTGGGCATATCTTTCTAGCTTTGTACTATGACATTTTAAAAGCTATTTTCAGCCTAAGACTAGTTTTTTTAGCATATTTCTAAACTTTGGATCATAATTGAGTTTCAATGTTATTATTTGCATATTGTTCTTTGCTTGCTCTATAGACCATAACTTGAGCTCTGGATATCGGATTGACACATGCAAGTAGCCGCTTGAAATCTAAGAGTCAAAGTTACAACTTGTATGTTGGAGCAAAAGCCCAAATAGGAACTTTTCTTGGTGTAAACTGTTGATTACTTGATCTGAGCTTTTTGAAGTAATTTTTAGTGTCGGGCCACTTGTTTTAAAGTCCAAAATAAATACTATATATTTTTAGTCTTTTTTAGAGTTTAGGGATTCTATTTTCAAAATTAATTTTCCCTCTTTTAGAATCTGTGATAGGTTCGATATTTCTGAACTAGTGGATTGGTTATTTTAATATATGTGACTTTAATTTGTTTTTTCAATTTGTTTGAACCTAAATACAAAATTTCCCTTTTTGTTTTCTTGATTCTAAATTTGGTTGATATAATCAGAAGTCTTTGCGAGACAACTTGAGTTGTTGTCCTTACGCTACATTTTTATTACTTGTATTTGACCCACGTGCGACAACGGATCAACTATACTAACTTCAGTAGTCCAACTAACATTACCTGGGTCAGGGTTTCTATATATTGAGTGACTTTAGTGAGAACAATTGATTATTATAAGAAATAAGAACAATTGATTAAAAATATTGAATGTTAATTAATTAAATTATTGTTTCTTAAGCACGACTCAAATGGTAAAAGATTGCAAGTATTTGATATATTGGAGAGCAAGTTCAAACTTGCGATATGCCACTTATCAGCATTTAATGTGTAGTTTTTCCATTAGACACTTTAAAACAAAACAAAAAAGTAATTAAGATTAATGGCGTAGATTTTCTTTTACATTGAAAGAAATCACGTGACATCAATAACTTATGAGAAATGAATAACTTATTTTCTCTAGTAACTTTTTTCAAATACATTGTCTTGAACTTTAGGCCACCAATTACAAGAATATTGTTCAAAGATTAGGTGGAGGAAATTCTTGAAGCTAAGAAGACACCAAGATATTGTGTCAATTCCTTATATAACTCTAGAAGAAAATTCATGGAAGAAAGATTGAGGAATGGTGGAGAGAACAATGCCAATGAGTTAGGTGGTATTTTAATTTTTTTGTCATAGATATTTTGTTGGATTTGGAATTCCTTGAGGAAGAGAAATTATTCATGTGAGTTTTTGCACTATTATCAATGCAAAGTATAATATTATTTTAAAAGTTGTATATATAGTTATAATTAAAAGATAGTATAAAAAAACTAATTAAAATTATATTAAAAATTATAAATAACATTTATTTTAAGATAATTTTTTACAAAAATGACAATCACCGTGAGATGAACGGAGTAAAAGAGTAAGATTTGCATATAATATCAGACAGTCCAAATTTTAAGATAATAATTTTTGTTGACAAAATAATATCTATCTTAAAATTTTGGCCGTCTGATCTTGATCAGACCTTTGAGATCAATGTGACGTATGACTACATCCAACTCCCTAGGTTTTAGTTATTATCAGTACCAATTACTCCAAATCAAAATTTCCCTTTGCTTAAGGTACAAATTTTCATAATTTTCATGTTTTTATGATATTATTTTATGAGCTAAATGATTATACATATAGGATATGTAATATAGTTTTACACCATCACTTAATCACAACTCTTTATTATTTTCAAAGTATAGCAATAAAATAACGGGGATAAATGTTGAAAAGTTCGAAAACAATATGAAATGTTTAAAGAATTACAGTACAAATTAATTATTTATTATATTATATTATTTCTGTAGGCCTTTTCAAAAAAAAATTATTTGTATATGCATTCATTGAGTGGTAGGCAAATGGAACGATATACTTGAATCGATCATAAATAATATCCACCATGCTTCGCTGGAGTAAGGAACAAAAGTTTAGTTGCTTCCACATGTTGGCACTCCAGGGACTAAGAATGTTCAAGAATGTTGTGTTCTTGAGATTGCAGAACGTAGTTGATGAATGAATGAATGATAAGTATCACACTACACTTGAAGATGGTACAAGGTCTCTTTATTATCTCCAGGATTGCTACAAGTTTGTGTTGATTTGGCTGCTTCTTCTGTCTCTAGAAATTGGAGGAAATCAATGACCAAAGGATCAGTCCAAGGGGCTCCAAGTGGAGCTTCATCACCAGCAACCCACCCCAGGTGACCACCTTTAGATGTCACTACTAATAAGCAGTTTGGATTTTCCTGACATAATAACAAGGGCCATACTTGAATATGGAGTAATATAGATAGATAGATAAGCATGTTAAATACAGATAGACATAACATAATCATAGTTGAGTTAATCAGCCATCATAAATAGTTAATTGAGTCTTGTAAATTAGTCTCGTAACCACAGCTCAGATGATAGTTAAAGGGACATTTAATATACTGAGGTGCGGGTTTGAACAAGGGATACTATTCTTTCTCTACATTTAATATATGAGTTTTGCTGCTAGGCTCTTTAAAACCAAAAAAAAAAAAAAAGTAGAATAGTTAATTCATCTTTTACAGGAAAGAATTTAGTCAGAACAACTATCTTCATATAATCAGAACTGTTATATGAAGATCAGACATCTCACATTTTGAATCTGTGTATTAAATCCAATTTTCGAACGTTGAAAATGGGCTGTCTGATTTTCATCCAACAACTACAAGACCATAACTGCAGTGATTGCATCGTCATAACCAGATTGCAGGATATATTTTGTTTTACCAATTTCTAGAGATTTTCGAACGTTGAAAATGGGCAGTCTGATTTTCATCCAACAACTACAAGATCATAACTGCAGTGATTGCATCGTCATAACCAGATTGCAGGATATATTTTGTTTTACCAATTTCTAGAGATTTTCGAACGTTGAAAATGGGCAGTCTGTTTTTCATCCAACAACTACAAGATCATAACTGCAGTGATTGCATCGTCATAACCAGATTGCAGGATATATTTTGTTTTACCAATTTCTAGAGATTTTCGAACGTTGAAAATGGGCAGTCTGTTTTTCATCCAACAACTACAAGATCATAACTGCAGTGATTGCATCGTCATAACCAGATTGCAGGATATATTTTGTTTTACCAATTTCTAGAGATTTTCGAACGTTGAAAATGGGCAGTCTGTTTTTCATCCAACAACTACAAGATCATAACTGCAGTGATTGCATCGTCATAACCAGATTGCAGGATATATTTTGTTTTACCAATTTCTAGAGATTTTCGAACGTTGAAAATGGGCAGTCTGATTTTCATCCAACAACTACAAGATCATAACTGCAGTGATTGCATCGTCATAACCAGATTGCAGGATATATTTTGTTTTACCAATTTCTAGAGAAGGATAAATATGATATCCACACAATAAGAGTACAAATAAAATTCTTTTGAAGTCATTCCATGGTATTATCTTTTATCCATACCATGTACCGTTCAATGAAATCGAAACATTATAGTATTTAATCTCTATCTATTCTTCTTTTTCTATTCTTCATCTCTTTAAGAGAATTACCAAATACATTTTAATCAAGAATGATAACACTATATTCCATAATTCAAAAAAAATAATGCATACCTTGATATCTTCACGAGGAATTCCCCTAGAAGGAGCAATTGGATCATTGGCTGCCTGGAAAAAAGAAAGTCTTTCAATTTAATTATTTTTGTTTTTTTATACAATTGAAGATGCAAAATCCTAACCAGTTCCCAAGATTGAATCAATAAAGGGAGGTTGCAAATCACAGTTGACAGAGGATAAAATCAAGATAACACAATGATCACAAATATTTTGAGTCGAGATTTGTACCTGGATGCAGAGCAAAGGTGTTTGAACATGTTTTATGGAATCTGAACTGCTTGAATTAAAGTAGTAATCATCCACAGACTTGAATCCAAAAGAAACTGCAAAGCCTCATAGAAGAGTATCTGAGTGGATAAAACTTCACATATTTGATCTATCTATCTACCTATCCAACTTCAAAAAGTTAGGGTGACGTACCGCGGGTCAATCCATCATCAAATTCCCTAACAGACTTGGCATTGGCTGCCTGTGGAATGTTATATTCACCACCAATATCTTCAAAGAGTAAAGCATGTCTGCCACCAAAAAGAAAAATAAAAAGTCATGTCTAGCTAATGGTTTCATTTATATGTATTAGAATTAATAACCATCAATAACATATAAATTTGTCTCACTTGTTGAAAATCTTGCAGAGTGCGTTAGAAAGAGCCTTGTCATAAATTTTGTTAAATCCCTTTCGGAAGTCCTCATCTGCCACAACCAAATTGAATGGATTGCACAATGATACAGCGCCAGAAAGAGGACAATTTTGGGATTCCTAAAAATAGAACAAAAAATTAAATAACATGGCAGAAGTGGGTAGACTAGATCATGGTTTTAAATTGCAATTGCAACCGCAATATTAAGATTTGCAACGTAACCAAACCACTACAAAACCGCAATTTAAAACCATGGACTAGATAACATAAATAAAGCACTTATTAACTTAAAAGTGCTTATGTATGATTCATTTCTACAATCAAAGAGAAAATGAGGGAAAACTTTTCATAAATTCTCTATAAGATATGATGAGAGCTTATGAAAATAAGCATATCATATAAGGCTTGTTTTATAATCTATTCCATGAAGTTACAAAAAAGTGTATATGCGATAAAGAAGCTCTTCCAAGTTACCTACCTGACCCAAGTAACGAACAAGAATGTTTGCTCCAAGTGACCAACCAACACCATATAAATTAGCATTGGGGTATCTAGCTGAGACATGAGAAACAACCTCACGCATATCTCCTAAAAATGATGCTGAATAGAACTGCACAAACACACACATGGTTGAAACAGTAAGCATATCTAACTAGAAGCCATTTTCTAATATTTTTTTTTAAAATTGGAGAGCAGGAAATTATTATTAATTAAAATAGTACTAATGTTCATATTTCAAGACTCTCTCGTATATGAGCTAACACCTCATGTACTCAGTGATTTTCAATTAGATTTGCTCTTAAAGTAATAATATCAATATCAAAATAAAAATCACATTCGTAGATAAAAGAAGATTTAAAACAAAAACAATTCTACAAAATATGTTGATCTAATATTAAGATTCAGTTTAATGCTAATATAATTCATCACTCACCTGGGGAGTAGTAATAGGGCTATCTCCACAGCCACGACTATTGAACACAACAACACGCCAACCTTTACTTCTAGCTCTAACTAACATGTGTCTCACATAAGAATCACCACTACCTCCAGTTAAACCTGGCTGCACATTAAACAAAAGAAGCAAAAAAGCATAAAAAACTTCGAAGTTTGTTTTCAATTGACAGAATTTTTTTTTTTTTACTTTGGTTGACTTGTGCTAAGAGGGTAACGAACCAGCAAAATGAGGAGTGGAGCATCAGGTGGCAAGAGACGGTCGTCACCGGAAACCCAGTCGAGAGCGACGGCTCCTCCGTCTTTAGTTCTTATGCACTCACGGCGGAGTCTGACGTCGGGGAGTGATCGGAAAAACGAGGCGAAAATGGTTTCGATGTGGCGGTTCCAAGCGATGAGGGGGAAAGGGTGGTAAGGACGAGTCACGTGAGAGAGAGATGGGAGGAAACGATCACGTGCGCCTCCGAGGATTTCGAAGGAGGGATGAGGTTGTTGGTGGTGGTCGGCCGAGATTGTGGAAGAGGTGCTGACGTGGAGTGGGGAGAAAGAGGTAGGAGAAGATGGCAAGTGGAGGGATTTGATTAGTGCACTTTTGTATGGAGAAGAAAGAAGAAATGGTGTGGGTCCCACGAATGACCTTGTTGTTGCCATGCTTCTATTCTATTGCTTTGCACGATTCATCTTAGCCTTACACTGTTATACTTATTCGACTATTCTTTTTATTTAATTATTTATTTTTTGAGCAATTAGACCATTTTTTCTCGTTTTTTTGGGTAAAAATTGGACTATTCTGCTTAATAAATCGTGATATTGCTGTGTGTGTACGTCAGAGGATATGAAAGAACTCACAATCAGTGAGTCAAATGTTGGTACTTGGGGGAGTTATGATGACTCATGAAGTGATGAAACATTTGAAACCCTTTCTTCAAGTATGACAATTCAACTTTTATTACTTTGGGTCATGGATGGGAATTTGTACTCGGGATTTCCGCGACACTCCGAATTCACACGGTGAAGATGTTGTACGTGGAGTGTTCAGTTCGGAATGATTTTGAAAAAATGTTTCAATTACATGGTTTGTGAACCACCTTTGTCCAGATTCACAGCTTGTAAAAGTTACACTTTTAGATTACAATTTTGTTATCTAAAAGTTACAATTTTGTTACCAATACTCTAATTTTTTTTTAAAAATCAAAACACCTAAAATGTTCTCCCTCTCTATTTCAATCTTCATCTTCATTAACCTAACCCCTATTTATTATATCTTCATTATATTCATTCATCATCTTCTATATCTTCAATCATTTTCAATCAGCATCAATCATCTTTGTCATCTTCATCATCTTCAACATCTTCATCATCTTCATAATCTTCAATTAAGTAAGCATCAATGTTGTTGTTGTTGTTGTTGTTTTTTTACGATATTGTTGTTGTTTCTGTTTATTGTTATGCAAGCAAGGGTAGAAATCATGTTTGTGTTTTTGAAGTTGTTGCAAGCCCAGAAACGTATGTGAACTAAAAGTGTACGTGAAATGAGTTCACCTAGGGTGTACACGAACTGAGTTCATGTACGAGAGCTAAGTTCATGTACATTTCTGGGTTTCATGATACTGAGTTCACGTACATGAACTCAGTTCACATATGTTTCTGGACTTGCTACGCGAAATCAGTTAACGTAGGTTTTATTCTTTTGATTATGATTTGGTTATGCAGAAATGGTGCACACTATGTTTATTGACAGAGAGGGTCGTGTTATAATTAATTAGGGTACTTCTAATGAGGAGGATCGTCGTGTTAGACCAACTATTTCTGCACGGGCTCAGCGTGTTGACAGGTTTAGACAGGAACAACAAAGATTACATCAGCAACAAGGACATGAGCTCAACAGGAAGAGGCACAAGAGGCACAATATGAAGCCCAACCAGAGGTTCCGTTGACAAGTTTGTCCTTAGGACATTTGATGATCATGTGGCCATTCAACTTTGAGATGGCGAGATAATTTTCTCAATCATATTAAATTTTTAATAGTTATTATCATAATGTTTTTTAACTTATATTTTTTCGCTTATTTTATTTCAAGATCGTGGAAAATTAGGAGTATTTAGCAACGGAAAAAATTAAAAGAAGTTGTGATTGAACACGAAGAGGTTGAACAATTGGTTAAGAGTTCTGGATTATATTAGTTGCTAAAATGCAGTTACGAAATGATAGACAAATGGATCATTTTTGCCTTCGTAGAGAGGTGGCTTCGTGACACCAATAACTTCCATCTTCTAATTGGAGATATGAGGATTACTCTAGACGATGTCTTATCTTTGTTGCATATACCCATCACCGGTACATTCTTCAGTGTTAATGTATTTAACAAGGATAACAGTGTAAAAATATTTGTTGAACTTCTCGAAGTTACTTAAGTTGCTGTTTATGCTGAGTTTAATGTCATGCGGACAACCATAATTCGATTTAGTTGGTTAGTTGAAGTATACCATCAACATTGTCATGACCAGTACTGGCAGATGGTTTTGAGGGAATTTCTTTTATTTTTGGTTGGTTGCACCCTTTCCATTGACAAAAGTGACTTTGCAGTTAGTGTTGCACATCTAGATTGCTTCCGATACCTCAATTCATGTGGGGGATATGCTTGGGGTGTTGCTGCTCTTGCTTACCTATATGATAATCTCCGCGAAGTGAGTAGACATCAGACCATAACAACTTCTGGGTATTATACATTAATGCAGGTAAACTCTATGGTTGTTTATTGTGTTAATAATTTCAATTATTAATTATAAACTAATGAAATGTTATTATATATGTGCAAGTGTGGGTTGATGAGCATTTCCCAACATTATATGTAGATTATTGTAGACTTTCTCCTAGTTATGTTGAGGACTACCCTAGAACACTTAGATGGAAGCCAAAAAGGGATAAGGGTTTGGTTATTTCATTTAGGAAAGCTCTTGACGAGATTGACGTTGATTAGTATGTTGGACACTATATGAGGAGCATCGAGTGTGTAACACCCCGATTTTCTAAGCGAGGGTGTATTTTTTTTTTTTCAAAAGAAATTAAACTGAAACAGAGAAATAAACAACAAAATGCTTTTGGATAAATAATTGAGTCATTATAATTTACAAGCAGCGGAAAAGTTTCTCCAAATATAAATCCAAAGCATTTACACAACAACAAATGGTACATGGGACCCATTCAAATAAGATGTCAAACTGACAATATTAGTATAAGTACAATTTTCCAAATCAAAATACTCCAACCCAAAAAGTAGGACGTCTAGTCCCTATACATCAACCTAATCTGATCATCCTACCAAAAACTATACACCCTGAGTGATCTCCACGCGCCCCGTGGGATCCTCCTAACGTAGCTGCAGTCAAGCGTTCCCATCTCCATTCCCATCCGTAGGGTACGAACCGGTAGGATCGTCCTGACTCTCATCTGAGGGCAAAGCCCAGATTTCCACAATAATTGTAAAGGGTCACCAACCGAAATTAACAGATAACACATAACATTTAAGTTTTAAATGCACAAATAACCTTTCAACTAAGCATGCACCTTAAAAGGATTTTCCATATGCTAAAAGTTCATATAATGCTTGCCAATTAACAATGAACTCAAAATGAAGTTCTCAAACCATCAAGTAATACATAACTGACCAAAGCATTGATAAATCAATTGAGCAATCGATTATCTAACTCAAAATAAGGACTTTTGCTGAGCCAATCGATTGCCAAATCGATTTGGTCAGTTCTGCTGAGTTTCTGCATGACCAAATCGATTTCTAAGTCGATTTTGTCAGTTCTGATGAGTCCCTGTGTTGCCAAATCGATTTCCAAATCGATTTTGGCAGTTTTGCTGAGTTCCTGCCTCTCTGCCAATCGATTTCCAAATCGATTTCTTAAAAGATTTTGAAAGACATATTTATACAATCGATTGGCAAATCGATTAGGTTAAAATAGTGAACTTCCTGCAACTCATCCAATCGATTGGGAAATCGATTTCCCTCATCATTTTTCCAAAAATTCATAACTAACTCAATCACATTCATACATAATCTCAAATCCTAACACTTAGCACTGATAACGCAATCGCTACAACATCATTAGTTTCGAAATAGTATTGCAAGCAAACATGTTATCACCAAATTCCAAAACATAACACTTAACATTTATAACACAATTAATACAACATCATGGGTTTCAAAATGGTATAGCAATCCAACATGTTATCACCAAATTCCAAAACATAACACTTAACATTTATAACACAATCAATACAACATCATGGGTTTCAAAATGGTATAGCAATCCAACATGTTATCACCAAATTCCAAAACATAACACTTATAACACAATTACTACACATACCAAATGAACCAACAATTCACAATTTAACAGGGTGTAGTCTCTCACGGACAAACACCTGTGCAGTCTCTCACGGACAAACACAATTCCCTCAGGAACGTAACTCGTAAACGTACCACCTATCACGGGTCAGTACTGTTTACCGAGGTGCCACCTATCCCGGGTCTGCACAACTTACCAAACGTAAATCGTAAACGTACTGCCTATCACGGACCCGTACCGTTTACCAAGGTGCCACCTATCACGGGTCTGCACGATTTACCAAAACATACATAAGTAAACGAGACATTAAGAGATTCCCCATTCTTAATTCTCATCTAACTTAAACCAGGGCGTAGTCTCTCACGGACAAACCCCTGCGCAGTCTCTCACGGACAAACGCAATTCCCGCAGGAACGTAAATTGTAAACGTACTACCTATCCCGGGTCCGTACTGTTTACCGAGGTGCCACCTATCCCGGGTCAGCACAACTTACCAAAACATACACGAGTAAACGAGACATTAAGAGATTCCCCATTCTTAATTCTCATCTAACTTAAACCAGGGCGTAGTCTCTCACGGACAAACCCCTGCGCAGTCTCTCACGGACAAACGCAATTCCCGCAGGAACGTAAGTCGTAAACGTACTACCTATCACGGGTCCGTACCGTTTACCGAGGTGCCACCTATCCCGGGTCTGCACAACTTACCAAACACAATTCCCTCAGGAACGTAAGTCGTAAACGTACTACCTATCACGGGTCCGTACTGTTTACCGAGGTGCCACCTATCCCGGGTCTGCACAACTTACCAAACACAATTCCCTCAGGAACGTAAGTCGTAAACGTACTACCTATCACGGGTCCGTACCGTTTACCGAGGTGCCACCTATCCCGGGTCAGCACAACTTACCAAAACATACACGAGTAAACGAGACATTAAGAGATTCCCCATTCTTAATTCTCATCTAACTTAAACCAGGGCGTAGTCTCTCACGGACAAACCCCTACGCAGTCTCTCACGGACAAACGCAATTCCCGCAGGAACGTAAGTCGTAAACGTACTACCTATCACGGGTCCGTACCGTTTACCGAGGTGCCACCTATCCCGGGTCAGCACAACTTACCAAAACATACACGAGTAAACAAGACATTAAGAGATTCCCCATTCTTAACGCCCAGTTAACTTAAACAATTTTCCAAACAAAATAATAAGTAACCGAGACATTAAGAGATTCCCCATTCTTAACGCCCAGTTAACTTAAACGGTTTTCAAAACAAAATGTTAAGTAACCGAGACATTAAGAGATTCCCCATTCTTAACGCCCAGTTAACTTAAACAATTTTCCAAACAAAATAATAAGTAACCGAGACATTAAGAGATTCCCCATTCTCAACGCCCAGTTAACTTAAACAATTTTCAAAACAAAATAATAAGTAACCGAGACATTAAGAGATTCCCCATTCTTAACGCCCAGTTAACTTAAACGATTTTCAAAACAAAATATTAAGTAACCGAGACATTAAGAGATTCCCCATTCTCAACGCCCAGTTAACTTAAACAATTTTCCAAACAAAATAATAAGTAACCGAGACATTAAGAGATTCCCCATTCTTAACGCCCAGTTAACTTAAACGATTTTTCTTTAAAACAAAATATTAAGTAACCGAGACATTAAGAGATTCCCCATTCTTAACGCCCAGTTAACTTAAACGATTTTTCTTTAAAACAAAATATTAAGTAACCGAGACATTAAGAGATTCCCCATTCTTAACGCCCAGTTAACTTAAACGATTTTCAAAACAAAATATTAAGTAACCGAGACATTAAGAGATTCCCCATTCTTAACGCCCAGTTAACTTAAACGATTTTCAAAACATATATATATATATATATATAATATCTAGATATTTGTTAAATTACCATTTCACCCGTAATGCATTAAATTCTTCGTAAAGGATTTACCGCACTTAATTTAATTTATTTATCGACGAGTAATCCTAAACGGCATCAAAATATCTCTTTGATCATAAAGACTCCAAAATATTATTAACTTTGGCTAAAAAGCCTCTGAGCCAAAATCCAAAATACATAAAAATGCATAAAGTGTACTTTAAAATTATGGGTCTTACAGAGTGAAACGACCGTTTGAAGAGGTTTCTTTATTTTAAGGGTGGATATGCTGGGGGTCGGAAGATGTATGCTCATCTGCCATATAAGGTCTCTACTAGTAACAATTACTTCACTTCACCACTTGTAATATGTTCTTTCAACATTTGTAGTGACCACGCAAAATTATCAGCACACTCATACTGTAGATATGCAAATCCCACGCAAATGTCATTTTAGTAAATGTAACACCAATAATCTCAAGTAATGGCATTTGATAGTTACATGTCTTGTATGTGTTATCCATAATCAATACTATGTAAAAATTATTTACAGGAGTGATAGCATCAGGATGAGCACAAAATATGTCCATCAACTCATTTGAATCTTCTACCTTCCTATATTGATAGACTTATTTGTCGCATTTCATCAATATCAAAAGATGTTGCATTTCTATTCTATTACCTCTAAGTGATGAACGATATGCTTGACGTGCATTATAAACTTGTTTTATTATCATCAAACTTTCAACATTATGATCCTTTAGTGTCATCAGTATGTTTCTTGGTTTGATAATGTTCTTTGTCATATCATCAGGTACAACATTCTCTTCCTGAGACAATCGGCCTAAGAAAGAATATCCAGTTAGTTTTTTGATCAATTCGTGGTTGTGAACACTACGTATTACACCAATTTGTGGTTGTGAACACCACATATTACATGCAGATACCATTCCTCACAAACACTTGATGGTGTTCCTCTCAATCTAAATGAGCATTCACATGTTCTAGTCAAGTGCTCCTCATAAGTTTAGGATTCTTTCAAGATCTATATTTACCGCTTATTTCACAACCAATAATTAATTTTGTCTTTGTTCTTGGTCGTGCTGTCTTATTTTCAAATCTAAAAATGACAACGACAATTTCATTTTCCCTTTCAATATTTCTAGCCCATTTCAATAAATCATCCCGTGTATCAAACATCATGCCGATGCTAAACACATCAATCATATTAACCATAACAGGTTCACCTCAGTCGTTCATAGCCTCTTCAATTTTGGGTTCAACACCATCATTCATTGCATCAAAATCAGGTTCCAAACCATCACATATTTCGTCAAAATCACGTTTTAAATCATCATGTATTTCCTCAATCCACATACGTTTATGTGAATTAAATTCACGTAGGTTTACATGAATTGAGTTCACACAAGTGTACGTGAAATGAGTTCACGTACCCCTGTGAGTCTTACACTCAATTTATTACGCAATCTTAAATCATGTAGGTTTACGTGAACTTAATTCATGTACTGCCTGAGATACTTATAATTTTATAACGTATGTGAATTCAATTCACGTAAGGTTACGACGTACGTGAACTGAGTCCATGTACAATCCCTAGATTTTGAAAAAATTTACGAACTAAAAAACAGAACAATAAACATATTGTTTGAGCACTTTAACCATAATGCAACATCGCATTTTGAAGAATATGACTTTATATACATTATACTTAAATTATATTTATAATAATACTTTTAAATATGTCAAAAATTAAATGAGGTTAATATGCGTAAAATATTAAAAGTTGAATATATAACAAAAATATCAAAATTTAATATAATAATTATAGTAGTAAAAAATATTTTATATTTATTTAAATAGGTCGGCCTAATAGGCCTAAACGATTTTTTATGTGGCATGTAGCTTGACCTTTTTAACTAAATAAGCTTTTTTAGAAGTCTTGACCTAATCTGTTTAAGAAAAAAGTCTGGTCTGTCCTAGGTCTAACGTAGGTTAGGCCCTAGGCCCCTGTCGGTCGGTCTGACCTATTTTCATCCCTACCTACAATCATCCAAAATTAATCACATTCATATAGAACCTAACTTAAATATTGTTATTTAAATTTAAATAAATAAAAAGTAACAACTAAAACCAATGTATACAAGGAATTTACTTGAATCAAAATAATCAAAAAAAAAAAAGAAATTCTAAATTTAAAACTTCAATTTCAATTTATTAAACCTCCATAAATAGATGGTTGACCTTGGCCTTATATGGAAATACATGTGGGTAGGTAGAAAATATCGAGAAACAACTCTCAAATCTCTAAGGAAGCTCCATGTGGGTATTTTGTCTAGCCTTTCATCTTCTCTAACTTCGGTTGATGTGTCTTTTCCAATTTCAATGAAGAAAAACCAGTTGAATGCATTATTGCAAACAGATGTCCATTCCTTGTGCTCAAGTCAATTAATTAAACAAATAAGATCCAAAGAAGGAGATGAAAGAGGAGGAATTTCTTATTGACCAAGGCAGGGATTTCCTCGCGGAGAGGACAGTGACATATTAAAAATATTTTAGGTTAACACACAACCTTTAGTTCATGGATTGACGCTTATGAGAAGAAAAGGCTATGGCAATAGTTTTTAAAGAAAGATCGGGCCATGGAATAGAAGAGGGAAGGACTTGAAAGATGTCTTTTCTTGTCAACCCTATAACAGGGAAACCCATTCTATTTAGAATCATGATGCCTAATGTATGTTTGATTTTTTTTTACTCTACTAGGGTTTTGAACTTTCGCAACTGTTTATCGTTGCATAGGCCTTGCCAGATGTTTTCTATGGCAACCACAACACCAAGGCTCCTCTTTTGATCGCGTTTTTCCTCCCATTCATCTCCTAAACCCTTTATCTCCCACTAAGAATGAACCTAAGAAAACAAAAACATTCGGAAAAGTGTTAGCCAACAATACAATGACCCGACTACTAAAACCTAATGTCAAACGAGAAAATATTGCAATTACAATACAAGATGATGAGCACATAATATGATTGGAAACCTGCAAGAAAACCCTTAATGGCCATATTATATGACCTAAGGGCGCTACTCCTCTCAAAATCGATGTCTTGCACACTAGATAACAAATATTATGAAAATCCCTATGCATGTGGGAATTCATATCTCTTGGAAAAGACTTATATGAATTCCCTACGTAGAAGATTTAAGGAATGTTAGATTAGTACTTCATGGATATCAAATTTGGATTTTGAATTGTTTGGATTATCAACTTCGTCAATTATTGATTTTAATCATTCCATTCAACAACAAACAATTCCATATGCGATTGTTCATTCAACCATTGAATTATGATTGATATTGACCATGCTTTTGTTAGGTGGTTTCACTCCCTAAGTGGGATGTACTTATTTTATTATAATTCTTGTTATTATTATTATAATAATTAAATAAATAAATAAATAAAAATTTGAGTGTGTAACTGGTGAATGGGATATGCTTATATTGTGGTAACGAGGGAATTAAAATCTCTATTTTGAAAGTGTTGAAGCACTAATTATAAAGGCAAGAAATAAATTGAAGTGGCGCAATTCAGCAGAGAGAATAAGAGAAAGCAGGTTCCGGTGGTAGATCGGTGTGTAGTTTGTCTACAACTTCAGTATGTTTTTCCCATCGTCAAGTTTCTTGTTTTGATATGCATTGATAGTAGTTTTGTCTTCTCTATGAGTTAGTTTGGAGTATCCACTTTTGTGAAGGTTGTTTGTTATTGTTTGGTTTCTACCTATGGTGATGGTTATATGTTGATTGATGCTCCCTAGTGTTACTCAAAAGACACTGTGTACCAATTAATCATTATAGTGGAAGATTTTACTGGACTAAGTCTCGTGGTTTTTATTCTCTCACTATGAGAGAAGTTTTCCATGTTACAAATTATGGTGTGTCTGATATTTTTTATTTCTAACAATTATTATTGCTCTATGGAATTTTATTTTTTGTTTAGTCATTTATTTGCACAAATGAGGGAAAATATTTCACATTATTGAGACTGCTATCTCTGGTTTTTCCAAACAAAGTGGTATCCTAAGTCTTGGTTGGTTTTTTTAGTGTATTTAAATGGATGAGGAAAATAAAGGTATGAATATGATTAAAATAAACTCTACTAATTATACATTTTGAAAAACCTTCAATTAAGACAAGTTATACAACAAAGATTTATATGATCATAGTGAGGAGGACACTCCTAAACCCAAAGATAAACCTGATGGTGACTTGAAGAAGGAGAATAGAAAGGCAATGGCATCAATGAGACAATGGTTAGATTTTAGTGTATATCCCCAGTGTTGTATGAGCAAAAGAATATGCAAAATAAAGCATTTTTGGTTTGTAAGCTGGTGAATATGAAATACAAAGATCAAGATTCAATGGCAGAACATGTGAGTATTTTTCATAATACATTGAATTAGTTGGCTGTCACATATAATAAATTGGATGATGATTTGCAAGCGTTGTTACTTCTAAGTTCCTTGTCTGACAATTGAGAAGTCTATATTGTGATATTGACCAATTCAGCTCCAAGTGGAAAGTTGAAATTGTCAACAGTTAAAGAGAGCACATTAAAAAGGTCGAAGAAATGAGTGTTGTTTGATTGGTTCTTCCTCAAAGTCATAAGCACTAGTTATAGAGTAATGGGGATAAGTCATTCCAGACACTTCCATAGGCATAATTGCTTATAAAATTGTATTAAGTCAAGGACTAGAAAATAAGTGATATGCTACAATTGCGGAAAATTAGTTATATAAAAAGAAATTGCATGTTCCTCAAGATAGATCAATTAAGAGAAAAAATTGAAGACAAAGAAGAAAAATGTAACACCCCGTTTTTCTAAGCGATGGTGTATTTTTTTTTTTAAATAAATTAAAATAAAACAGAAAGATATATGAGGTAATGCCTTTGGATAAATAATTGAGTCATTATAATTTACAAGCAGCGGAAAAGTTTCTCAAAATATGAATCCAAAGTATTTACACAACAATAAATGATACATGGAACCCATTCAAATAAGATGTCATACTGACAATATTAGTAAAGGTACAGTTTTCCAGTTCAAAATAACGTAATCCAAAAGAAAGACATATGTTCCCTCTATGTCATCATAATCTGACCATTCTACAAAAAACTATAGCTATACACCCTGAGTGATCTCCACGCGCCCCGTCAGATCCTCCTAACATAGCTCTAGTCAAGCATTCTCATCTACATTCCCGTCCATAGGGTACGAACCGGTAGGATCGTCCTGGCTCTCATCTGAGGGCAAAACCCAGATTTCCACAATAGTTGTAAAGGGTCACCAACCGAAATTAACAGTTAACACATAACATTTAAGTTTTTAAATGCACAAAATAACCTTTCAACTAAGCATGCACCTTAAAAGGATTTTCCATATGCTAAAAGTTCATATCATGCTTGCCAATTAAAAATGAAATCAAAATAAAGTTCTCAATCCATCAAATAAAATATAACTAACCAAGACATTGATAAATCAGTGAGCAATCTGTTATCTAACTCAAAATAAGAATTTCTACTAAGCCAATCGATTTCCTAAAGGTTTTTTGTGAAATTTGAATTCTGGGCTTAATTCAATCGATTGGGCAATCGATTGACAGGATAGTTGAGCCTCTGACTTAAATGCCAATCGATTTCCAAATCGATTTTTGTCAGTTTTGCTGAATTCCTGCATGGCCAAATCGATTGGGAAATCGATTTTATAAATAGTTGAGCCCCTGTAACTTCCCAAATCGATTGAGAAATCGATTTCCCTGCTTACCCTTCCAAAAATACATAAACTAATTCAATCACATTCATACACAACTCCAAATCTTAACACTTAGCAATTCCCACACAATCACCACGACCAATTGGGTTTCGAAATAGTTTTGCAATCCATCACACTTACACACAATAATCAATACATAACACTTAGCAATTTCAACACAATCACTACAACATCATGAGCTTCGAAATAGTTTTGCAATCAAATATGGTATCACACAATTCCAAAACAAAACCCTCCGCGAGAGGCGTAAATCCTAAACGTACAGTTTCTCACGAACGAACACGAGTGCAGTCTCTCATGGACAAACACAATTTACCAGGGTGTAGTCTCTCACGGACAAACACCTGTGCAGTCTCTCACGGACAAACACAATTTACCAGAGTGTAGTCTCTCACGGACAAACACATGTGCAGTCTCTCACGGACAAACACAATTTACCAGGGTGTAGTCTCTCACGGACAAACACCTGTGCAGTCTCTCACGGACAAACACAATTTACCAGGGTGTAGTCTCTCACGGACAAACACCTGTGCAGTCTCTCACGGACAAACACAATTTACCAGGGTGTAGTCTCTCACGGACAAACACCTGTGCAGTCTCTCACGGACAAACACAGTTAAGTAAAGGCAGATATTAAAAGATTCCCCGTCTTTAATACCCATTTAACTCTTACAATTCGAACGACAATCATTAAGTAAATGTAGATATTATGAGATTTCTCATTCTTAATACTCATTTAACTCTAACGATTTCCACTACGAACATTAAGTAAACTGAGATATTAAAAGATTCCCCATTTTTAATACTCGTTTAACTCTAATGATTTTCACAACAAACATTAAGTAAAACAAAGGTATTAAGAGATTCCCCATTCTTAATACTCATTTAACTTAAACGATTTACAAAACAAACATTAAGTAAACAAGACATTAAGAGATTCCC
>NC_021165.2:51906250-51967171 GCF_000331145.2 Cicer arietinum
TTTCCACACAATCACAGATAAGTCCCTAAATGCAAACTGGAAGTTTGGAAGGAGCCCTTACCTTCACGTTAGCTCTAACGTGCGATTACGGTACCGTGAGTAAACCCGGTAAAAACTCTGCTCGCAACGTTGCTTCCAAAGTTGGTTCCCTAGCACCGTAGCATGGTAGTGAGCAACTTTCCCTTCTATCCCTTCGCGAAACGAAGCTTAGATCTAGATGAAACGGGGAGGTTTGTGTTTGACGGTTTTGAAATCCCTAACTCCGTTTTTGAATCCGAGAAGGAGGAAAGAGTTAGGAACTTGATCTTTCTCACCCACTAGCCTTGGGTTTCAATTCTCGAACTTAAAGGAAGCAAAGAAAATGAAAAATGGAGGAAGGAGGGAGATGGGTTCACGCGACAGAGGAAGAAGATGAATTTAGATTTCTTTCTTTCCTTCCCTTTTCCTTTCTTTCTTTTTCCTTCCTTTCTATTTCTTTTCTTTCTATTTCCTTTTCTTTCTTCTTTTCCTTCCTTTTTCCTTTCCCTCCAAACATATATCCGTTATATATATTAATTATAATTAACAAATATCTCAAAATATCTAGATATTTATTAAAATTACCATTTCACCCATAACGCATTAAATTCTTCGTAAAAGATTCACCGCAGTTAATTTAATTTATTCATCGACGAGTAATTCTAATCGGCATCAAAATATCTTTTTGATCATATAAACTCCAAAATATTAACAACTTTGGCTAAAAAGCCTCCGAGCCAATATGCAAAATACACAAAAATACATAAAGTATACTTTAAAATTATAGGTCTTACAAAAAATAATAAAGATACAATTGTAGCTGTATCTGTTAGTGATGTCTACATTATTTGTAATGATAATTAGTTAATCCTTGCATGTGTGGATTCAACTTGGATTTTTGATAATGAAGCCTCATATGTGAAGGTGCAAACACAAGAAAGAGGTTGAATTGTGTTTGACAAAGTTGATAACTTTTTGCTAATTTGGTGAAGGTTGGTTGGTTATTATGATTTACTTGGATAAGAAACAATCGATTTATGAGGTAGCAAACAATGAAAGCATAAATAATTGGACACCTAGATTTATCCTCGTTCACCACTAAATTGGCTACATCTAGCTCCCTCATTCAAAAGGCTTTAATCCACTAGTTCAAATACCTTGAATTACAAGATACCTGACACTCGAAGCCAGTCTTCCCAAACAACTTGACAACCTCATACTTTTGAGGAACTAACCACTTTAACTCTACAAGCCAAGTCTTCTCCTAACAACCTGACAACTCCAAATTGAAGAAGGAACTAAACCAATATTGGGTTGGATACAAAAGATTGGAACTTTAAGTGTTTGCTTCTAGCAAAGTTGATAATAATAATAACACTAACACTCAGAAAATATTTCTAACTTGAACAAGTGTGTCACTCCTTAAACTCCAAGATGAATTTAAAATTTTGAGCTTATGAGTTTGATGTGGATTTGAGTGCTTCCACATGTGATTGAAGATGTAACCAAGTGATTTCTTCAAATAAAGTAACAAAATAAAAGAGAAAATAGAGAAACAAAAATGGATTAGGTTGAGAAGATGGAAATGGCGCCACAATCAAGGATGATTGATAAGCCAGTGTGGAATCGCCACCATGGTAAGAAAGCCATTACTAAGATTCAAGCAAGTTCTAATCCAAGAACTCAAAAAAGAGACACATTTCACTCACAATTCTCATTAGAAAAATTATAATTCATTTCAAAGTTATCAAAAATGAGACTCTTACAAGATATTAAAAGAATGATTTACCTTATTCCTAAAATGGGTCAAAAGCAAATTCTCTAGACCCATATTGGGCTTACACCACTTAATTAAAATTATTACAATTCAAATTAAACACAAATAAAACTAAAAACTATTATAAAGTCTTGACTTTAAATATTTTTTTTGTTTTTCCTCATAATTAGCTCATTTTAGGTCTTCGTCATTCCTTCCTTATTAGAAGAAATTCGGCCTCAAATTTAGCTCAATCATAACCTACAAGAAGAAAAACACAAGTCAAAGACATGAAAAACAATGTTAACCCTACCACCGACATCAAATGGAAATTGTGAAAAACCACTAATTGTGTCAAGTAGGTGAAGCACAACACCATTTTTTGCATTCAACAATCCAGCATATTCATTTCCAATATAAGGAGTTTCAAGATAGAGATAAAATCATACCTCTTGAAATGGACATATGTTACCTTCCTTTGATTGGAATTGTAGACGAACAAGTTACTTTGTATTTCCAAAGGCTTCAAAGCAAGTTAAGCCTCATGGACATTCCTTTTATCATAAACAAATGTGTTCTTTTTGAAACAAGACAAGACTCTCAAACAAATTAGGAGTACTATATGGAAGTTTAAAAGATTTGTCAATAAAAGAAAGAGTAAGGAAAGATGTAGTAGTACAACTTTCAACTAATCCCACATGCAAACATTTACCCTTCATGGAAACTCTCAAGATACTAACTTTATTTTTAACACAAGAGTAAGTATTCATGTTAGCAAACAAATATTTCTTAAGAATCCCAACACATTCTTCAAAAAAATTGTCATGAACCAAATATACTTTAGAATCCCAACACATTCTTGCAAGGATCCTTTTGAGAAACCTTTTGCCGATCACCTTTAACTTCAATGGATTGTGGGCATCCCTCTTTTGGAGACCTACTTTCAAGCTTTTGAACATAAGAATGAAAAAAGTTAGGCATATAGTTAGACTCAATTTCTTGTTCTTTGTCTCTTGAATTTTGTTCCACTTCACCTTTCTTTTCTTTAATTTTCACTTTCTCTCTCAAGGATAACTTTTTTTTCTTCCTTTTTCTATTTCTTTTCTTTGATTTTCTCTTTTTCTCTCAAGGCTAGTTTCTCTACTTTTCTTGCCTCTATTGTATATCCATTTTCATAAAGATATTTCACATACTCTGGATTCAATACAAAATCTCTAATATATTCTTCATATGATATACTTTCCCTTTTTTTTTCTTGTTCCTCCTTTTTATATTCTTTGTGTCATCTCTCTTTTGCATATCTCATATCATCCCTATTCTTTTCTCTATCTCTCCTTTCATACCTCATTTCCTCATCATAATTTTCACATCTTCTTTCTTTTTCTCAAAATCTCCTCTCATACCTCTTTTTCTTCTAATCATAACTTCTATATCTTCTTTTTTTCTCAATTTCAAACCTATCTTTATTTTGACAAGATCTTCCATGATGAGATCTCATATCTCTTTGATTCACAAACTCTTCTCTAAAGACATTCATTTAAGTATTCAACATTTTTGTACAGTGACCCATAAGATAAGTGATTCTAGGAGAAAAAGGATTCGGTTCATTTTCACTCATAATTTCAATAACAATAAATTAATGAGTACCACAATAATCAAGCAATTGCAAGAACAAGATAAGAAGATAAAAATAAGGCATTCCCCACTCACTAAGTTTTACACTCAAATATGTGGGAGATAAGATACTAAAATTAAACTTGCAATGCCTAAAAGAGGTAACAAAAATGCAAAAAATGTTTGATGTGTCATTAAGATACTAAAATCAACAAAATTCCGTTTTCCAAAAGTGCTTTTGTGTAGAATCTCTTTTTCGCAGCACTTGTATTTTCAGATTTTTCTTTGAATATTCGAATACCTCTCAATTTATAATCAATTTAGGCTTTTGAACTTCCAGAATCGGACATGTATGGATGAAATAACATTAAAAACAAATTTGCAAATGATATCTTGGATCAAACAAGTGCAAGTGAAGAAAATGATGAAACTGAAACCTTGATTTTTCTTTTTCTGCGTTTTTTCATTTCTTTTTTTTTTTCATCTCAGTTTTAAAATTTCACCACAAGTGAAGTAAATAATCACAAAAATAATCCTTCTCACACATATTATAACACTTATAAACAACCAATAACTCAAGATGAAACAAGATTTGGAACAAAATGAAACTAAAATTTCAAAATCTCAAGAACACAAAACACTAAAATAGAAATTAGTAATAAAAACTACCCTTAATGAGAGGTTATGAGTACCACATGATGTGGACTTGAGTGCTCTACATGTGGTTGAAGATCTAACCAAATGATTTCTTAAAATACAGTAACAAAATAAAAGAGAAAATAAAGAAATAAATATGGATTACGTTGAGAAGATGGGGAATGCGTCACAATCAAGGGTGATTGATAAGCCAATGTGGAATCGCCATAATGGTAAGGCAGCCATTGATAAGATTATAGTATGTTCTAATCAAAGAAATCAAAGAGGAGATACATCTCACTCATAATTCTCATTAGAGAAATTATAATTCATTTCAACGTTATCTAAAATGAGACTATTACAAGGTATTTAAAAAAGGATTTACCTTATTCCTAAAATGGACTAAAAGCCAATTCTCTAGATCCATATTGGACTTACACCACTTAACTAAAATTATTACTATTCAAATTAAACGCAAATTAAACTAAAAACTATTATAAAGTTTTGACTTGAATTATGCTTTGTGTTCCCTCCTTATTAGCTCATTTTAGGTCCTCATCATAGTTCTTCTACTCTTTTTTATTTTCTATACTCTTTTTCTTTAGCCTTGAGTATATATTTATACTTAAAGTTAGATTTTCAATTTAGTCATTGTTTAATTATGAATTGTATCTTGTACAGATTGAGTTTGTAAATTCTTCAGATTGATAATGTTCGTATTTTGTTCATATCGAGTTTCTAAACGTTAGATTGATTCTGTTCATATTTTGTTGTAGATAAATCTTGATCAAATCTTCTACAAATCTTCTTGAAATCTTGACTATGTCTTCTATTCAACTTGGTCAAAGATTTTTTTTCAATTATAAATTTGAATCAAATCTTTCTTCAATTATAAATCTAAATCATATCTTATTTTAGATTTTCTTCAATTATAAATCTAAATCAAATCATATTTTAGATTTTCTTCAATTATAAATTTGAATAAAATCTTATTTCAGATTTTCTTCAAAAACACGAATATTCTTTCATAGTGTTTGAAGTCAAATATATTGTTATCATAAAATACTTTTATTATCATCAAAACTCTAAGTATAAAATCAACTTGGTTCCAACAATCTTCCCCTACTTGGTTCCAAAAAATACTTTTATGTATTTTATATCAGAAAATCAACTTATAATTTTTATAACAATTTTTTTTTATATTTCTTTGAGTCCCCTTAAGTATAAGTTTTGTTTTCTCCCTACTTTATCCAATATATTATCTCCCCCTTTTGTCATCAGACAAAAAGACTTGAAAGTGAAACGTGGTCTCTTTTTTATTCTTTCTTTTTTTTTTGTTATTATTTTTAATAACATGAATATATTACAAGAAAATATAAAAACTAATGTAAATCTAAATTACTTTGAAGTTGTAATACAACATCAGTCAGGTATAAATGTAAAGTTTAGGTTTATCTTGATGAACTCAAACATATCTTCAAGTAGTGGTTTGGTGAGTGTGTAAGCCCATAGGTGTTCGATGTCTACAAACTGAACTTTTAGTACCCTTTTTTTGAACAAAGTCCCTAATGAAGCGTTGTTTGATCTTTATGTGTTTAGCTTTAAAACGTAGGATATGGTTTTTGGTTAGACAATTGGCAGAAGTGTTATCACAATAGATGGAAATGTTGGTTTCTAGGATTTCGTAGTGTTCTAGTTGATGTTTCATCTAAAGTAGTTGAGAATTGCAGCCAACTGTTGAAATGTACTCAACTTCTGTTCTTGACATTGCAATGGTGTTTTGTCTCTTACTTGACCAAGATATTAAGTCTAAAAAGGTGCAGTTTCCATTAGTGCCCTTTCTCGCAAATTTATCTCCAACATAATCAGAATCACAGTATCCACTCAATTTGTACTTAGGAGATTTCTTATAGCACAAGGTAAGGTTGGTAGTGCCTTTTAGGTATCTAAGGATTCTCTTAACATTAGTTAAATGTGATTCTCTATGGTTAGCTTGAAATCTTGAATATACACATACACTAAACATGATGTCAGGTCTGGAAGCAGTAAGATAAAGTAGGGATCCTATCATTCCTCTATAGGTTTTTTGGTCAACTTTTTGGCCTGAATCATCTTTTTCAAGTGAACAAGTAAGATGCATTGGTGTAGTCATAGGTTTACAATCACTCATCTTATACTTCATGAGAAGCTCTTTTGTAAATTTAGTTTGATGATTATATATACCTTTTTGACTTTACTAAATTTGCATCCCTAAGAAGAACTTAAGTTATCCCATCTTACTAATTTGAAATTCAAGCTACATCAATTTAGAAAATTAATTGCAAAAATTTCCATTAGTAGATCCAAAAATAATATCATCAACATGAATTTGAATAATAAGAATCTCATCTCCTAATGATTTTCTAAAAAGTGTATTATCTACTTGTCCTCTTTCAAAGTTATTTTTAAGCAAAAAGCAATTAAGTCTATCATACCATGCTTTAGGTGCTTGTTTTAGACCATACATAGATTTCCTAAGTTTAAAAACATCATTTGGAAATTCAGAACTTTCAAAACCAGGAAGTTGTGTAACATAGACTTCTTCTCTTATATAACCATTTAGAAAAGCACTTTTAACATCCATTTGAAATAATGTAATGTTATTATTTGCAACAAAAGAAAGTAGGATACAAATATCTTCTAACCTGGTCACTGGAGCAAATGTCTTAGTGTAATCAATGCCCTCTTGCAGGTTGTAGCCTTGTGTGACACATCTTGCCTTGTTACTAACCACTTCATTGTTTCCGTTTAGCTTAATTCTGAAAACCCACTTGGTTCCAATGATGTTATTCATTGGTCTAAGTACTAGATCCCAAATTTTATTCCTCTTAAATTAATTTAACACTTCTTGCGTTTCAAGAATCCGTTCATCATTTGCCAGTGCTTCATCAATAGAGGTAGACTCAATTAATGAGAGTAAGCCAAACAAAGTGGTATCTTTTAATGATGATCTGGTCCTCAAAGGATCACTTGCACTTCCAATGAATAGATTTTCAGGATGAGATGACTCATACTTCCATCTAGATCTTCCTTCTAACTTATCTTTACTGTTTTTGACTTGACCAGATTCATCTTTTTCTAATTTGCTTGTATCCTCTAGTTTTGTTTTGTTTTTCTAGTTTGTCTTCATCTGCTTCCTCTAGTTCTGGTAAATCTGCACTATCATCATCTTGCTTTGACTTTTCAAGGTCAAGTTGTTTTTCATATACCATAATATAAATTAGATAATTTAAGAATGAAATAATAAATCCCAAAACATCGGGTTTTTTTCTGGTGGTTTCTGCTTATTTCTTAAATCCAAAATTGTATGCTACTTTTGTTGAAGTGTTTAGATTCAGTAGGTCTCCTGGTTCCTCTAAAATTTTATTTGGAACCTACAAAGTACTTATGTAGCTTTGATTTTAAGATCAAGCTTCTTGTTATCACAGTAAACATAATATCATAAAATAATTAAATTTAAATAAAAATATAACCTATATGTCAACAGTTTCCATTTCACTCTCAAAACCCTCTTAGTTCTTCTTTTCTGCTTTTCAGAATTTGAATTTGCATATTCTCTAATTAGAGGGTCTGGATGAAGGGATTTGAATTCCCATCCACGTTTGTAGTCTTGATGAATTTGATTGGAGTATTCAGAGAAGTCTCTGATTCTGATTGTTCATCTAACACTTGTGTTTCTGCTGATGTATTAGGTTCCTCTAATGGTAATTCTAATTCTTCTAATAGTTCCAGTTATGTTGATATGTGTGATTTCTCTACCAGCTTGGATTCTATTGATACTCTAGAGTTTCTTGATACTTTTGGTTCATCATATGGTTTTTCTTTATTCTAATAGTTATGATTCATCAGTTGGTTCTAGTTCTGATAGGTACCGTGTTGATCAATCCTTTTTACACCAGAGTCAGCTCTTGGGACATAGATATTTTTCCCTTCATAAGTTGCTAGCATCCACTTACCAGATGCCATGATTGGTGTTTCAACTTGGTTGCTTAGAGCATCTGCAACATAAACAATTTTATCCTTTGGTACTCAAATATGGTTGGGTCTGGGTTTGTTAGTTCATAAAGGTTTCTTGTCTTTCCATGTGGTTAGCATAGGATAAAATATTGAAGTAGCTAAAATATCACTAGAAGGGGGTTGAATGGAGATATTGGAGTTTTTAAATATTTTCTTTTAAAGTTTTATCCTCTACGAGAGGATAAAAGTCAGAGGATAGAAATTTGAAACTTTAAGTGACAGTTAAGTAAATAAAAAGGAGAAAGTGTATAAAATGACACACCCAAATTTATATTGGTTCACCCAATGTAGGCTACGACTAGTCCTCACAAACTGGCTCAAATTTATATGGCTCAAACTGGCTTGTCCTCTTTACAGACCTCTTTTTCACAGTGTATATTCTTAGCCTCACCAGGCTTACAATTCCGTTTCTTTAAAATTACAAATATTACCAAGTGTATAATAACTTGGAAAATACAAAATAAATGATTCATGATGATTGTATGATCTTTCTCTTTACACAAACTTTCTAAGAGGATATCTTAAAGATATAGTTTAGAACTGTAGAATGTGTAAAGAGAGGATGAGAATGATCTTCTAAGCTTAGAGAAATATTCTTTGTAAGAGTAGTTGTTGTATCTTGAACTAAAGAGATCACTTCATTTTATAGAGTTTATGAACCTCTATCCATGAAGAAAAAGAGTTAGATAACCGTTGGAGACTTGAACAAATGTCCAAGGTTATTGGTCTAATTTATAAGAATGCGATTTAGCTGTCCTTTGAACCATATGAACTTAGGAGGATGAGCTTGCAGTTCATCCTCATATAGGAGGTTTAATCTTCTTCGAAGTTTGGACATGAGTTGTACTTTTTCCTTTTTTCTTTTCCAAGATTTAAGGATCCTTCTTTTCTTGTTAGGTACAACCTTTTTCATTTTTGACTGTTCCTTATGTACGAGGATGAATAAGATCAACATATTATCCTCTTATCGTTCAACCTATGGCTTGTATCCTCTTCCTTTTGATTTGTTTCTCTTATAGTTGGTTTATCCACAATTTTATCTTCTCTTTATTTTGACTTGGATTCATTGTTTCTGTGATAACGTATATTCTCTTCCTTACAGGTTCACCCTATTTGAAGATTCATCCTTTGAATGTCTATCCTCCAGTTCAGAGAACATGTTGGATTCAATCGAATTTTACTTCTTTTTATCAAGATGGTGAGGAACTTGTTTTTCTAATTTAGAATACACTAAAGAACACAAATTATATATTAAACTGATTCATTTAAATAATTTTGTTATCATTAAAACAATTTGTGAGAGATTTTGTCTCAACAATCTCCCCCTTTTTTATGATGACAAAATTCTTTAGATTATGATTTTAATATGACATACTTGGGTTCAGTTACTTTTTCTTGAAATCTTATTCCTCTTTTACCATTCCTACTAACACCATAAATTGTAGATGCATAATTGCTTTTTCCCATACCATTATCAAGTAAATCTTGAAATACTTCTTCATGCTTATTAGAGTTACATGTGGTATTTTCAATTGATGTTGAACTATAATTACATTTCATAGTTAGATTTTCAACCTTAAGTTTAGCAATATGAGTTTTCATATTTGCATTTTCTGTTTTAAGTTCAATAATATCAGTTTTCAAAGTTGCATTTTCTGTTTTAAGTTCAGTAATATCAATTTTCAAAGTTGCATTTTCTATTTTAAGTTCAATAATATTAGTGTGACCTTTCTTATAGGAAATAGTACATAAATCATTAAAAGGGAACATACTTAGGTTCAATTACTTTTCGTTGAAATCATATTCCTCTTTTATCATTTCGACTAACACCAAAAATCATAAATGCATACTTGCTTCTTTCCATACCATATTAAGAAAATCTTGAAATACTTCTTTATGCTTATCAGAGTTACATGTGGTATTTTCAATTGATGTTGAACTATAATTACTTTACACAGTTAGATTTTCAACCTTAAGTTTAACAATATCAGTTTTCATATTTGCATTTTGTATTTTAAGTTCAGTTATATAAGTTTTCAGAGTTGCATTTTATGTTTTAAGTTCAGTAATATCAGTTTTTAAACTTGCATTTTCTGTTTTAAGTTCAATAATATTAGTTTTCAGAGTTGCATTTTCTATTTTATATTTAGCACTTTGATTCTTTAAAATATTAACTTTTTCAGATAGATTTTTATTTTCTTTCCCAAGTGTTTTCAGTTTTAAAGACAATTTGCGATTCTTATTTAAAAACTCATTTATAGCATTAATTAAATCACATCGAGAAAAGTTAGAAAATACCTCACTTTATTCATCTATTGATTCATTGAATCGAGACATGTTGAACCCTTGGATATTTCCTAAAACATTGTAAAGTGTTCAGCCTTGAGACCAAGCTCTGATGCCAATTGAAGGTGCAAACACGAGAATGAGTTTGAATTGTATTTCACAAAGTTGATAACTTTTTGCTAATTTGATGAAGGCTGGTTAGTTTTTATGAAGGCTGGTTGGTTTCAGAGGCAACAAACAATAAAAGAAAAAATAATTGGACACCTATATTTATCCTCGTTCATCAGTAACTTGGAAACATCCATTCCCCTCATTTAGAAGGCTTTCATCCCCTAATTCTAATACCTTGAATTACAAAACACTTGACCCTCCAAGCCCGTCTTTCCAAACAGTCGGACAACCCCAAACCTTTGAGGAACTAACCACCTTGACCCTACAAGCCAAGTTTTTTCCCATATATAAGAAGGAACTAACCACCTTGACCCTACAAGCCAAGTTGTTTTTCCACTTATAGTTTTGATGTTAACAAAAGTATTTTATGAGAACAATAAATTTGGATTAATGGCTTCATTAAGTATGCAAAAATTGGAAGAAGAAGGTACCAGAAGAAAGTGACTAGAGGAAGTGACCAAAGATGACATAAGAGGAATATAAAGTATACACGACTGCCTCTGAACATATGCCCTTGAAGGTAACGTGTTGCTAAAGGTTACGAAGATTGTCTATGTTTTCTAGGTATGAAAACTGCCTCTGAAGAATGGCTTTGAAATAGAGTCTGAAGGCTGAATTTGAAGCATGACTATGAAGCCCTTGCATGCTTCTTATGTGCACAAACCCATCATGTCTCTGAAGAGTTCCCATCAAGGTGTAATTAACTCTGAAGAGATTATTCAAATCATAAATTCAAAGCTCACAATCCACCAACCAAAATGGTGCAACGCAATCCAAATGTTGCCCCTGATTATGTTGCCTCTAACGTTGCAATAACTTTGACATTTCAACAAGGTTCTTTAATGCCACTAACTCTAAGTCACACAATTCTACCTCTAACTATCATTATTCAAGAAGCAGATCATCTCATTGAAACCGGAAAAGTCAATGCCTTTTATGGAAAGTCAACAACTAAAATTGAAGGAATTAAGTATGAAAAGAAAACTTAGCCAAATAAAAAACTTGTGAAGATTTAAGCACAACACGGATCCATTCCAGCTCAAATCAAGCAAGAGAATGAAATAAGATTTTTATCTTTTTGAAGACAATCTAATATTAGATTTGATTTGAAGTAGATATGGATTGTTTACAAGAATATTTGATCAAGATTTATCCCAAGAAGATATGAATTATTTATAAGAAGATTTGATCAAGATTTATCTACAAGAAGATATGAATTATTTAGAAGAAAAGTTTATCAAAATCTACAAGTAGATACAAAATATTTACTAGAAAATATGATCAAGAATTGTTTACAAGAAAATCTGCTCATAAGAAGATACATTTATTATTTGCAAAGATATGATTCAGATTTTGCAAGGACCAAAGGGAAACTCTAACCTATTCTATAAGAGAACTCACAAGCACAAAATTCCCTAAGTCATTATGGGTTAGCCCAAATGGGCCAGTCCGCCCACCCTGCTAAAATACAATGCTTGGGCCTAATAATTTCAGCCCGATTTTTTCATGCGCTTTTTAGCACAGTCCGAATAAACCCGTTACCCATTCGGGTTACCCCACATGAGTACCAGGTAGCCCGCTACCTGCATAACCAATGTTAAAAAAAATAAAAATAGTAAAATTGGCCAACTAAAAAAAGGTCCAAAAGATATACAACTCACTTAGTTGGTTATATATATATATTAGACAAACCTAAATTCATTTGTGTTATGCTAGATAATATCTCTAACTTTTGGACAATTTGAACTTATTTTAATTTGTGTGTTCTTTTGAAAATTTTGAATTGAGTTTGTGTTAATTGAAAAATCCAAGCTTAGTTTGTGTATAAAGAGTAAACTATAATTTTTTTAAATGGACATTCAAATTGATTCATACTTAATGCATAAGTAGTATACCATATTTTTTTTAAATAGACATCAAAGAAAAATTTTAAGTTAAAACAGTTGCAAATAAATTGAAAATATAATGACTAAAAAAATATTAAAAAAATTTACGGGTGACGCGCTCATCCCGCAACCTGTCTAGGTTCGGGCTCGGGTAGTATTTTTTCAGTCCATATTAAAATAGGGCTTTTTGGCCCGGTCCGAGAAACCCAAAAACCGTTACGGCTGACCCTATATGGAGCGGATAGCCTGTTTTGACAACTCTACTTCTAAGTGAGGGTACTCAACGTAGCTACCAAGTTGGTGGTGAACCAAGATAAATTCTTGTGTCACTTTAATTCTGCAATTCTTGTTTTAATTCTGCATATGATCACTAAACTCGATTGCTACTACTTTTATTCTTAGTAAGTCACCAAACATGTATCAGTTTTAAGTAAATTATCAAAATGAATCCAACGTAGACAAACACAATTCAACCCTCTTCTTGTGTTTGCACCTTCAACATACAATTTCTTTTCATAATTCTGGTCCTCATAAGAGGAAAAATATTCTTGATTTAGTTCATAATGATGTTTATGGATAGTAAATATATTGGTGGTGCATCATAGATTAAAGGTGTTAGTCATTTCCTTGGGCACTGGCACTCACATATTAAAGGTGTTGGACCATTTCTTAACGCAATGACCCTCACAAATGGTCACATAATTAAAAAAAAACATATAAATTATTTTATTTTATATTCATATTAAAATTATCAATTATATAATTTTATTTATTAAAATTACATAAAATTAATTATTATTATTTAATCATCTCATTATACTTAAAATAAATTTATATAAAATTGAATAAATTTTCATTTGATTTTCATTAAAATAAAACTTTTATTTAATTATTTAAAATATTATTTAAATTTAAATAACTTAAGAGTAGATTTAAGATATTTTAAATTGGAATTATTATTTTTAAATGATTAATGAGACAAAAATAAATTTTAAAATAAAGATAAATATAATAAAATATTAAATAATATCCAAATATTCAAAAAAAAAAAAATAGGTCCATTATAATTATCATTTGAAGACGTTGGCATATCCAGTCGATAATGTCCTCCCTGTTGACATTGAGAACAAGGATATTGAAACGAGGACGTCGGAAATGAGGAGGCCGCAATGGTTGCATATGTTGTTGATAATTATACTAAGGTGGTGATTGTTCCTCCTGCGGATAATTATATGCAGAAGAATATGAAGGTTGATTTTGAAATTGTTGGGAATTTTGGAAATTACATATCTCCTCCCTTAATTTATTCCCAGACTATAGCCTTTTCTCCTTCTGCATCTTCATAATAGTGTCAAAGCTCTTTGCATCGACTCCTCATGTTCCTGTCGCCTCAATCGTAGATTTTCCAGATGTTTTTGTTCAATCTCTTGTTTAATCATATCAATTTTAGCCCAAATTGCATCATGGTATGATCGACCAGTATTTTTGTAGCTAGATGAAGTTGTCTTGACATACAATCATAATGGTCCTTTTTCAATATACCAAAAATAACATTAGTACCGTATATCTGACCTCTATTCTTCCCTCATGTTGCCTCAACCAACTTGATGCACTCGATAACTCTTACCTTCTCTAGATTTGGTCAACTTTGAGGAGGAAGATTTGTATGTCTCGCATGAACTTCATTCATAGCTAGTTTATAAGATTGTTGAGTAAATAAAAAAAACAATTTAAAATTAAAAAAATTAATTAAACATAATATTATAATAAAAATAAATATAAATTACATATATAAATCAAATTTGCAAAAACCTACCTACATCAACATTCTTGGGAAGATGAGAAATAAAATCTTTTGTACTTTTTTATTGGTGATCCGCTATCGCGCACGGGTCAAATACAATTGATAAAATGTAAATAGAGGCAATAACTCGAGTCGTTTCGCAATGACTTCTAATATAGTAATATTAACCAAATTGAAAGTTGAAATTCGAAAAGGGGTTTTTTATATTTTTGTTTGAACAGATGAGCAAAACGATTAGTCCACTTATTCAAGTTTCAAACCTATCACATATTCTATCAATGAGTTTAATTTCTAATTCGTGATTCTATTCTTATTTGACTATAGAATTGATCGAACAAGTGTAATCAATGCTATGTGAATTCGGTTTCTTTGACTAGATTAAGCATCACAATCAACAAAAATATTACAATTAATGATCAAACGTCGCAAAATTATAATTCAATTAAATTAGAAACCGAAACTAAATTCTGTCAAATGAATTTAATCGATCCTATTGATACACAATTAAGCAATCAGAATATTAATATAATCAAATAAACAGAAATAGATTCATGAAGCGAAATTGACAGTGTAGCTTAAATCTCAAGGTGTTGATGAAACTCTGAACTTGCGGATTAATCTTATAAAATTATCCTTCCATGAAATTAAAATAAAAAGTGTTTATTTCTTGTATCAATCTGAATCCTAAAATTTCATCCTTTAGACAATAAAGAAAACTCCCAATATATAGTACTCGATTTTGGGCTTTAGGGTTTAGGGTTTAAAACAAGTGATCCGCTATTTAAAATTATTACAAAAGTCTAGATTACAAAATATGCTATTTAGATGCAGTAAAGTTCGACATTGGGTTTTTATTCCAACACAAAAGTTGTAGCTATGATTTTTATCTTTCCAACGCTTACTTGTTTGCTCACAACACAACCATTTTTCTCATTTTATTCCTCGTATATTTTTTTTCTTTCTTTTTCTTCTTTTTTTGTTTTTTCTTGTTTTGTTTTGTTTTTTTTTGAAAAATCCTCAAATTTATACAAACAAATTGAGCACCCCTACACTTATTTAAGGAAAGACTCCTTCATCCCCCAAGATTGTGTCAATTCATTGTTTTTCACTTTTAGATTTTTAATGAGCTATAACAAAGAATGGGATAATTAGGCTCAAAAGGACTTAAACAAATGAATAATTGTAGGGTAAGCTTATTTGGCTAGTAGGTTAACAAGAAACAAATTCCTAGATCATTTCAATATATGCATGCGGACAAAGGCCAAGTCAAGTTCTAGCGTAACTAGCAATCATGAGTGAGATAACACACAAGAAATAAAAGATTGAAAAATGTATTCCATTCATAATAAGGCTAAAAAATCTCACAAAGGTTAATGACTTATCACAAATGATACACAATTTAGTATTTTAATCCAATTTATTTTACCAAGAATGCAAAGATACTATCCAATCATGCCAACCCAAACAAATTCACAACATTTACAACCACAAAATTTGATGAAAAAGCATGCAGTGCAGTGTCTATTTTTTATTTAATATTTTTATTTTTATTTTTTTTGAAATACACAATAAAATCCTAAATAATACCCCCACACTTGAATTACACATTGTCCTCAATGAAAGTAATAAGTATAAAATAAGAGTAAGGAACAAACTCACAACATTTACAACCACAAAATCTGATGAAAAAGCATGCAGTGCAGTGTCTATTTTTTATTTAATATTTTTATTTTTATTTTTTGAAACACACAATAAAATCCTAAATAATACCCCCACACTTGAATTACACATTGTCCTCAATGAAAGTAATAAGTATAAAATAAGAGTAAGGAAAGGGAGCTCCATGTTCAAACTTCAGTGTAGGTGGGCTTTTCCGATGAGAGTTCTTCTATAGTAGCATCTTGAAGTACATAGCTCTCATGGAATAGCTTGAGGCGTTGTCCATTTACTTTGAATACTTTCTCTGTGTTTTCACTTTTTATTTCCACTGTGCCATGAGGAAAAATGTTAGTAACAACAAAAGGGCCAATTCATTTGGATTGAAGTTTCCCAGCAATAATTTTCAAACGGGAGTTGAACAATAAAACTTTTTGGCCAATGGAAAATTCCTTCCTAGAAATCATCTTATCATGAAAGTACTTAGTTTTCTCCTTATAGATTCGAGAGTTCTCATAAGCTTCAAGTCTAAGCTCTTCAAGTTGTTGAAATTGAAGCTTTCTCTCCAAACCTGCTTTCTCCATCTCAAGGTTACAACTCTTGACCGTCCAATAAGAACGGTGCTCTATTTCCACTAGGAGGTGGCATGCCTTACCAAACACAAGTCGATAAGGGGACATCCCTATTGGTGTTTTGTAGGTTTTTCTATGAGCCCAGAGAGCTTCTTCAAGTCGGTGGCTCCAGTCTTTCCTATTTGGCTGCACCATATTTTCTAAGATTTGTTTGATTTCCCTATTTGAGATTCCAACTTGCCCATTAGTCTGAGGATGATAAGGTGTAGAAACTCTCTGCACAACCCTATACTTCCGAAGAAAAGCGTTCATGGTGCGGTTGCAAAAATGAGTGCCTTGATCACTTATGAGGGCTCGAGTTATTCCAAACCTGCAAAACATATTTGATCTGATAAAACCTGCAACAACTTTAGAATCATTAATCCTAGTGGGTATTGCTTCCACCCACTTTGAAACATAATCAATAGCTTGTAAATGTAGACAAAACCAAAAGATAAATGAAAAGGGCCCAAAAAATCAATGCCCCACACATCAAATACTTCACAGAAAAGCATAAGTTGTTGAGGCATCTCACTCCTACGAGTGATTGTTGTTCCTGCTATTTGGAATTGTTCACAAGTTTTGTAAGTGTCAAAAGCATCTTTAAACAAAGTGGGCCAAAAGAAATCTGAGTCTAAGGCTTTTCTTGTTGTCCGTTGAGGACCAAAATGTCCCCCAACTTGAGAGGCGTGAAAAAAATGAAAATTTGGATTGAGCCTCATGGTGGGAAACACATCGCCTAATCACTTGGTCACTATAGAATTTCCACAGATATTGATCATCACACACATAGTATTTGGCATCACTTTTAAGTTTGTGTATTTGTGTTCTTGATGCATTTGCAGGAAGGACTCCAGAAACTAGATAATTAACTAAATCAGCAAATCAAGGAGTTACCTCACGCAACTGTAGCAGTTGCTCATCAGAGAAGTCATCTTGAATGAGGATTAGGTCCTCATTCATTGCTATTATGCTCAAATGATATGCCACCAAATTTTCAGCTTCACTCTTATCTTTAATCTCTAAATCAAATTCTCGGAGTAACAATATCCACCGGATCAATATCGGTTTTGCTTCTGGTTTCTTCAGCAAGAACTTCAAAGTTGCATGTTCAGTAAAAACAACTACCTCCGAACCTAGGAAATATGATCTAAACTTAATAAGTGCAAAAACAATAGCTAAAAGTTCTTTTTATGTTGTAGTATAATTAGCCTGTGCAGAATCTAAAATCCTAGAAGCATAATAAATAACATGGGCAACCTTACCAACCCTTTATGCAAGGGTGGTTCCCACTGCATAATTAGATGCATCACACATAATTTCAAAAGGGAGGGTCCACTTGGGTAGCTGAATTATGGGAGTAGAGGTCAGTGCTGCCTTTAAAAAATCAAACGACTTCTTGCATTTGTCACCAAAGTTGAAACTGACATCTTTTTGCAGCAAATTTGACAGCGGAAGAGTTATCTTGTTGAAATCCTTGATAAAGTGCCTGTAAAAACCTACGTGGCCAAGAAAAGAACGAATCTCGCGGATGCAAGATGGGTAAGGCAAATTAGAAATCACATCAATCTTGGCAGGATCCACTTCTATCCCATTTTTAGAGATCACATGTCCCAAAACTATGCCTTGTTCAACCATAAAATGACACTTTTCATAATTCAGCACAAGGTTAGTTTCAATACATCTAGGCAAAAATCTATCTAAATTGTTCAAGCATGCATCAAATAAGGAACCATACACAGTAAAATCATCCATGAAAACTTCTATCCAATTTTCTATCAAATCAACGAAAATACTAATCATGCAGCGTTGGAAAGTGTCAAGAGCATTGCATAGCCCAAAGGGCATCCTCCTATAGAAAAATGTGCCAAAAGGGCAAGTGAACATGGTCTTTTCTCGGTCCTCTGGTACAATATGGATCTGAAAATAACCAGAAAAACCATTAAGAAAACAATAATGTGACTTACCAGCCAACCGTTCAAGCATCTGATCAATGAATGGTAAAGGAAAATGATCCTATGTAGTTGCTTGGTTTAGTCTTCTGTAATTGATGCATACCCTCCAGCTGTTATGCACTCGAGTGGGGATAAGTTCATTATTTTCATTTTTAACCACTATGAGTCCAGTTTTCTAAGGGACTACCTGCACTGAACTCACCCAGTGACTGTCAGAGATGGGGTATATAAGGTCTGCTTGCAAGAGCTTGGTCACTTCTTTTTTTACAACATCCAAAATTAATGGTTAAGTCGCCATTGGGGTTGCCTGACTGATTTTACCCCATCCTCCAGTAGTATCCTATGCATACACATGGATGGGCTAATACCAGGAATATCAACCAAGGTCCATTTGATTGCCTTCCTGTGTTTTTTCAAAATCTGCAACAACTTCTCTTCCTGTTCATCTTCAAGTTTGGCTGAAATAATCAAAAGTAACTTTTTACTTCCTTCTAAATATGCATATTTCAAATTTTCAAGAAGTGGTTTAAGCTCTACAGTCGGTGGTTGTTCCATGGAGTGTACAACACCAGTGGGCGAAGCTAAGTCTGCAAAATCAATTATGTTAGTAGAAATATCAATATCAGCACAATGACCAACCTGCAAGACAGCTTCAATCTCAGCACACACAGAGCACAATTGAGTATATGAACAAAATTCACAAGTATAAGTATCATCAAAACCAAACAATGAAGGAAACTCAGTAGCAAACATATCAGGGTAAGTGTCATCAACCAAATCAGCAAGCAATTCAATTTAAAAAATAGAATGCTCTTCCATGGGGTGTTTCATAACATCAAAGATGTTAAATTTTACTATGTTATCACCAAATTCCATGGATGGAGTTCCAACATGTATATCAATTTTTGTTCTAGCAGTTTTTAAGAATGGTCTACCTAAGATGATAGGCACCCTGTTGGACTTATTCTCTCCCTCCATGTCCAGAATGTAAAAATCTGCAGGAAATATTAATTCATTAACTCGAACAAGTACATCCTCCACAAGTCCAGCAAGACGAGCATTGTTCCTATTCGCCAATTGAATGGTAAAACATGTACTCTGTAAAGGTCCAAGAGCAAGAGAGTTAAAAATAGATGTAGGCATAACATTAATGGAAGCTCCTAAATCTAACATAGCATTTTCAAATTGACTATTGCCTATGGTACATGGAATGGAAAAAGTTTTTGGATGGTTGAATGAGGGCTAAAACATTTCGCCCCATGTTTACTCTTTCATTACCTTTTAACCTTCTCTTGTGAGTGCGTAATTCTTTTAGAAATTTTGTATATATTGGAATTTGTTTCATTGCTTCAAGGAGGGGAATGTTCACTTCCACCTTCCTAAATGTATCTAGGATCTCCTTGTCCCTATATGTCTAGTCCATTTTCTTAGTCTTCATTGCTCTTTGAGGATAAGGAAGTGGTATATTTTGCTCAACATCAACAGTTTCAGGTATCAAAGTGTCATTAGCAACCTTGTTATTTTTCACTGCAGTTTCATGTACCTTTGGTATTTCAATAGCTTTCTCATACCTAAATGTAATTGCATTAACATTGGGAGCATTTGGATTTACTATTGATTGTGCAGGCAATTGGTTTGACCCCTGAGTCTGCAACTGATTAATTGAAGTGGCTAGCTGACCAATCTTTGTTTCCAAATTTTGAATGGTGGAATCTATTCTTTGTTGAAATTGGAGATTCTGGACAACCATCTGCTTAACAAGGTCCTCTAATGAAGGTGCATTGTTTTGTTGTTGTGGAATATTTTGTTGTTGCTGTTGCTGCCTGGGTTGATGTTGTGCAGATGAATTCCCCCATCTCAAGATAGGATGGTTTCTCCAACCAGGATTGTACCTGTTAGATGTTAGATCGTAGTTTGCTTGAGGATTGTATATATTTGCTACATATGCTTGAGGAGCATCAACAATTGAATCTTCTTGCAATGGAGGACATGAATCTGTAGCATGCTCTAGAGAAGTGCAAATACCACAGACCACCGCTTGGGTTTTACCTATTGCCAATATTTTTACTAAAGATGTAAGCTCATAAAGTCTGCCTTCTAAATTATGTTGGGAAGAAGCTTGAATTTCATTCACACCCCTTGTTAAAACTGCTGAATTGCTTCTAGTTGTAAACTGTTGAGAATTAATGGACATGTTCTCAATCAAATCATTTGCCGCTCTGGGGTCTTATCGACAAGTGCTCCCCCACTAGCAACATCCAAAATGCTTTTATCCATAGGTAGCAAGCCTTCATAAAAATACTGGATGAGGAATTGTTCAGAAATCTGGTGATGAGGACAGCTAGACACTAATTTCTTGAATCTCTCCCAATAGTCATGCAATGATTCCCTATCAATCTGCCTAATGCCACATATTTCTTTTCTGGTTGAAGTAGCTCTTGAGGTAGGGAAGAACTTTTCTAGAAACAATTTCTTGAGATCATTCCAACTTGTAACAAAACCTAGTTGAAGGTAGTATAACCAGTCCTTGGCAACACTTGGAGTGAAAATGGGAAGGCTATCAGCTTAATATGGTCTTCTTAGACACCTTGAGGCTTCATGGTATAACACACAACATGGAATTTCTTCAAGTGTTTGTGGGGATCCTCACCTGCAAGACCATTAAACTTTGGAAGCAAGTGTATTAAACCAAATTTAAGTTCAAATGGGACAGTAACTTCAGAATATGTGATACACAATGCATTATAATCGACATTAGGTGCAACAAGTTATCTTAAGGTTCTATTATTCGCATCAGCCATATTTTGCAGCAAGTTGTCACTTTCACTATCTGACTCTGACTCGTTAGCACTAGCAGCTCTATTAAGTCTACGACATAAATGAAATGTCTTATCTATTTCAAACTAGCCCTAGTCATACATCATCATAACAATGCAATGTAAAATCACAATTATAAAAATTCCAAGAATGTCCCTATCGCTAAAATTGAAGTCAAAAATCGAAAACCCTATCAAATAAATCCAAAAAATACCACAAAAAATTTCTAAAAATCAAATAAGCGTAACGCAAATTTTTTTTGAAATTTTTGGAGAATATGCAAAATTCAAAAAATTGAAAAAAGGGTCTAAACGAATGAATTTGGAATTTTGAGCATCGTGTCCCACAATAAGTTTCTTATATGGGAGTCCTATTCCTTGATTTGTTTCTGATTTTCTGGGGAAATTTTGGGGCAATCCGATACAGTCACCGGAAAACCGGAATTTTTTTTTCTAGCAACACGCCTACGAGTTTGCACCAAGCCTATCCGATTTGTAGAGCAACAAAACACGAAGAAACATTTGTTAGGATGATTAGTAATACTCTAAAATTGGTTAATATTGTTATCAGAGAGTCCCTAGCAACGATACCAATTTGATCTGTTGTCGCACACGGGTCAAATACAATTGATAAAATGTAAATAGAGATAATAACTCGAGTCGTTTCGCAAGGACTTCTAATATAGTAACATTAACCAAATTGAAATTTGCAATTCGAAAGGGGGTTTTTATTTATTTTTTGTTTGAACAAATGAGAAAAATGATTAATCCACTTATTCGAGTTTCAAACCTATCATAGATTCTATCAATGAGTTTAATTTCTAATTCATGATTCTATTCTTATTTGACTATAGAATTGATCGAACAAGCGTAATCAATTCTATGTGAATTCGGTTTCTTTGATTGGATTAAGCATCACAATCATCAAAATATTACAATTAACGATCAAGCGTCGCTAAATTATAATTCAATTAGATTAGAAACCGAAACCAAATTCTATCAAATGAATTTAATCGATCTTATTGATACACAATTTAAGCAATCAGAATCTCAAGGTGTTGATGAAACTCTAAACTCGTGGATTAATCATATAAAATTAGTCTTCCATGAAATTAAAATAAAAAGTGTTTATTTCTTGTATCAATCTAAATCCTAAAATTTCATCCCTTAGAAAAGAAAGAAAGAAAACTCCCAATATATAGTGAAATCGATTTTGACCCGCTATTTAAAATTATTACAAAAGTCCAAATTATGAAATCTGCAATTTAGGCGTCGTTCGGCATTTGGTTTTTATTCCAAGTCACAAGTTGCAGCTTTCCAACGCCTGCTTGTATGCGCCAATCCTATATCTAGAGCTCAAGTTATGGCCTATAGAGCGAACAAGGGTCAAAATGGAAATAATAAAATTATAATTCAATTTCGACCGGAAATTTAGAAACAAACTAAAAAATTATTCTAAGCTATAAAGAGCTTTTAAAATACCAAACTAAAAAGGTAAAAACATGTGCCTAAATGCTATGATCAATGGGTTATAATGAACACCTTGTAATCTTGGACTGGTTTTCCAAGCTCGTTCTCCTAAAATAATATGAAACAAAGAAAAATAATTAATTGTAATAACAAAATAAATAATTAGAAAAATAAAAATAATTAATAAATAAAATAATTATACCATTTGTCATCTAGTTTCTTGAAAATTAATGGAACTTCTTGTGCGGCTGCTTTTGCTGCTATTTGATGCTCTATGTTTTTTTTCCTAGATACTATTTTAAATTTTATTGATTGTCAATGCTCACATAATATTTTTCAAATAAACTCTCAGACCCATTTGGGACATTCCATGTTGTTGTGCATATCTCATTGCAACTCAGAGAGATAGGTAACACATGTTTTATAAAAAAAAAAAAAAAAAACATTCATCACTTGTAGCTCATGCTCGACTTTCCATGTACACAGATTCTACAAGATAAAAAATCATTAAAACAATATTTAAAAGACAGTTTAAAGAAAAATTTAAATATTTCACACAATATTATTTACTTTAAAAGCATCAAAAAATAGATGTCAATCATTCTGATCTTCATACTTTCTTATTTCACCCCATATTTTATAACGTTTTTTATACTTTGTTCAAATACAATGGTGATAGCAGTTGCAGATTCTACCGAAGGAATAAACATGTAAAAATAAAAGTATTACAATAAATTAATTGAATCATATAAAAAAGTTATGGATAAAAAATTATGAGAATAACTGCAAGTAATTACATGTGATCAATAGGTGTGAGGACAATTTGATCATGGCGATCAATATAAACCTTGTCGGGATAAGTAAGATTCATCATACCAGCCTCTCTGGATACAGGTGGATGATTTGTCAATACCACTTCAAGTGTAGTGGACGATTACTCAGCCGATGGTGGAGGCACCAAAGTAGGGTCGTTCAAAAGAGTATAATAAGCCCTACAAATGGTTGGTGGTGAATCCAATTATCATTCTCATGATGTCATAACTACATATATATATATATATATATATATATATATATATATATATATATATATGAATATGCACCAAGCTTGTTACATATATAACTGATTTGATGACCCTCTCAGGGACTTAGTGAATATATCTGCCAATTGATCATTGGAATTAACAAAACTAGTGGTGATGTCGCCTGATTAGATCTTCTCCCTTACAAAGTGACAATCTATCTCAATATGTTTAGTCATCTCATGAAAAACTAGATTAGAGGCAAAGTACAATGCTGCCTGATTATCACATATTAATGTATTTGTTTTGCCTCTTCAAATTGAAGCTCTTTGAGTAACTGTTTTAACCAAATGAGCTCACAGGTCACTATTGCCATAGCCCTGCATTCAACTTCGGTGGTAGATCTTGCAACTACACTTTGTTTCTTACTCTTCCAAGATATTAAGTTTCCTCCAACAAGTACACAATACTCAAAAGTGGATTGCCTATCAATGGGTGAGCCTACCCAATCGACATCTGAATAACCAACTATCTGAGTATGTCCTCTATTTTCATAAATTAGACATTTTCTTGGAGCACCTTTAATGTATATTAAGATTCGTATTACAACATCCCAGTGTTCTTGACAAGAAGAGTTTAAGAATTGGCTTACCACACAGACTGCAAAAGAAATGTATGGACGGGTGATTGGGAGGTAGTTTAATTTACCAACCAATCTTTTGTATCTCCTTGAATGTGAAAATGGCTCCCCATGATTAGGTAGAAGTTTGAAATTTGGATCCATAGGATTGTAAACCGGCTTGGCATTCAATAAACCTTCAAGAATATCTATGGCATATTTCCTTTGTGAAGTTGTTAAGTCGTCCTTAGATTGGGCTACCTCAATACCCAAGAAGTAGCGGAGCTTGCCAACATCTTTAGTTTGAAACTGATGAGATAAATGTTGTTTCAACTAGAGTATGCCATGTTGATCACTACCAGTTATGACAATATCATCTACATAGACAATAAAGTAAATGCACCATTGAATTGAGTGGCGATAGAAAAGAGAATGATCAGCTTCACTTCGAATCATACCAAATTGTTGCACTGCTAAGTTAAATCTGTCAAACCAAGCTCGAGGAGACTGTTTAAGACCATAGAGAGACCTTTTAAGTTGACAAACCATGGTGGAGGACTCCCCGTGAGCAACAAACCTAGGTGGTTGCTGCATATATACTTCTTCTTTAAGATCACCATGCAAAAAAGCATTTTTAATGTCAAGTTGGTGCATAGACCAATGTTTGATGGCTGCAATAGAGAGGAGTAGTCTAACAAAGGCCATCTTAGACACATGGGAAAAGTATCACCATAATCGAGGCCAAAAATTTAAGTGTACCCTTTTCCACCAAACGAGCTTTAAAACGATCAATCTTACTATTAGGACCAACTTTCACTGTATAAAGCCAACAACATCCTACTAAAGATTTTCCAGATGGTAAAGAACCAATTCCCAAGTCCCACTACTCTGAAGTGCACACATCTCATAAATCATTGCATGTCTCCACTCTGGGTAGGATAAAGCTTCACTTGGAGATTTAGGAATAAAAACAAAAGACAGGGAAGACAAATAAGTATAATGCAAATGAGAAAGACGATGGTAACTCAAACAATTTTAATGAGGAGATGTGTTACGAGTAGGACGTATACCGTTATGAATAACAATAGAAATATCAAGGGTCGAATCCGATAAAGAAGGAGGTGGTGGAGAATGAGCGTCTGGAATGATCTCGGTATCAAGAACGGGTGTACGGACATGTACAACCAATGGTGGTTGACGATGACGGTATGTGTGAAGAGGTTGTTCAAGTGGAGGATCCACAAGAGAAGTCTCAAGTGGGACAATGGGATAGGCCAGCGAAAGTGTCTCAAGCGGGACATACGTAATAGGCTCTAGAGGTTAAAGAAAAGGCGAAACACACTCTGGTAGGTCCACCGAAATAGTTGCAGACAAAAGATCAGGAAGCAACTCATAGTATGTAACAGACTCAAAAAATGTGACATAAGTCGATATGATATATTGTCGAAGAGTAGGAGAATAACAACGATAACCTTTTTGGGACCGATGATAACTAAGAAAGACAAATTTTAGTGATCAAGCTGAAAGCTTGTCAAAACCAGGAGTGAGATTGTGGGCAAAACATGTAGACCCGAAGACACAAGGAGGAATTGAGTGAAGAGGATCGAATGAGGGACTTTGTTATCAAGAACATATGAAGGCATGCAATTTATAAGATAGCATGCCGTTAGAACAACATCGCTCCAAAAGCGAGATGGTACATTACCATGAGGAAGGAGACTACAAGTGGTTTGAATTGTCAATTTTTGCGTTCGGCTATCCCATTTTTTTGAGGTGTATGAGCACAAGATGTTTGATGAAGAATGCCGTTAGAGGTCATAAAATTTTGAAATTGATGGGATAAATATTCAAGGGCATTATCATTGCGCAAAGTGCGAATGGATACACCAAATTGAGTTTTAATTTCCTTATAAAATTTCAAAAGTAGAAACTAATTCAGACCTATTTTTCATTAAAAATAACCACGTACAATAGGAAAAATCCTCAATAAAAGTAACAAAATATCTAGACTCAAGAGTGGAAATAGTACGAGAAGGACCCCAAACATTTGAGTGAACTAAAGCAAACGGGGACGAAACTCGTTTATTAGCTCGATTAGGGAAATGACTACGAGTATGTTTCCCTAACTAACACGACTCATAATTTAAGTTAGATAATTTGGTTAGATTAGGTAACTGTTGAAGTTTGGGAAGATTCAGATGACCTAACTGAGCATGTATAGTAAGAGGAGAATATGTGGTAGGGCATGTCGTTGATAGGTTTGAGAGATAATAAAGTCCATTAGACTCACATCTGACACCAATTTGTCGTCCTGATATGTGATCTTGCAAAGTAACATTGCAATTAGTAAATGTGACTACACAATCATGAGAACAAGTCAATCGACTAATAGAAATTAAATTAAATGGACATTCAAGCACATAAAAGTACATATGTAACTAATAGAGTAGGGAGGATTTGGAAAGTGCCACTCCCTTGAGATTGTGTTTGGGAACCATTCACTCATACTATCCTAGGTAAATAACCAGAAGTTGTGAGAATAACTTTTGCTTCAACGGAAGTTAAAGTGTAATTTGCTCATGGTTTTAAGGTTTTACCGTTCGGGTGTTCCACTAACAACAAATCATTTTGTCAGCAATAAAGAGCTAAGACTTTTTATTGGAACCAAGTTGGTTTTACATTTAGAGTTCTGATATTAACAAAAGTATTTTCCAAGAACAATATATTTGACTTCAAAGAGTATGAAAAAAGATTCATGTTTCTTAAGAAAATCTAAAAGAATATTTTATTCAAATTTATAATTGAAGAAAATCTTAAATAAGATTTGATTCAAGTTTATAATTGATGAAAATCTAAAATAAGATTTGATTCGGATTTATAATTGAAAAAATCTTTGAACAAGTTGAAAAGAAAATTTGGTCAAGATTTGAAGAAAATTTAATTAAGATTTGAAGAAGATTTGATCAAGATTTCAAGAAGATTTGCTTCAAAGTTGAAAAAGTTTTGATCCAAATTTGAAGAAGATTTGACCAAGATTTATCTACAACAAAATATGAACATAATCAATCTAAAGAATTTACAAACGCAGTATGAACAAAATAGGAACATAAAAAATCTATAGGACAAAATAGGGACAAATTTCAACTATAGGAACAAGGACTAAATTTAAACTATATGAACAAATTTCAACTATAGGACAAATAGGAATAATGACTAAACTGAAATCCAAATTTCAACTATAAATAGATACTTAAGACTGAAGAAGAAAAACATCATAAAGTACAAAAGAGTAGAAGAACTCAAGCTCAAAATTTCAAATTCATCTTTGAGTTCACAGAGAGAAACACTTGTAGAAGTTAAAAATATTTTCCAAGTGTTATTTTCTTAGAGTGTGAGAGTTATTATTATCACCTTTGTTAGAAGCGACTACTCAAGTTCCAATCTTGTGTATCCAACCTAATAGTGGTTTGCCAAGTTTTTAGGAGATGACTTGGCTTGTAGGGTCGAGGTGGTTAGTTTGTTCTTCAATCTGGGTTTGTCAGTTTGTTAGGAGAAGACTTGACTTGTAGGGTCAAGGTGGTTAGTTCCTCAAAAGTCTGGGGTTGTCAGGCTATTCGGGGAAACTGGCTTGGAGGGTCAGGTGCTTTGTAAATCAAGGTAATTGAATTAGTGGATTAAAGCCTTCTGAATGAGGGGACTGGATGTAGCCAAGTGAGTTGTGAATCAGGATAAATCTATGTGTCAAATTATTTATGCTTTCATTGTTTGCTACCTTTGAATCTAATTGCTTCTTATCCAAGTAATTCATAAAAATCAACCAACGTTCATCAAATTAGAAAAAAATTATCAACTTTATCAAACACAATTCAACACCCCTTCTCATGTTTGCAACTTCACTTTTTATCATTGTCTTTAGCGTTTCCTTTGACATTCATCATAATGTTAAATATATTGTCCAACTGTGGAATCAAACATATCTGTGAGGTTTCAAAACAACACCATATGAGGTTTCCACCTTCGGTACATCTGTAACTCGATCACAAACTTGTTCATATGTTAATCAAATGGGATGTCCACAGCTTGCAGCAACACCCTTAACAAATGCATTTTTATTTCTTCTAAATGGATGGTCGTAAGGTAAAAACCCACAATGCAAATCAAACCAAGATGCCTTCCAACCATATTTCAATGTAAATGTGTTACTATCTTCCCTACAAATAGGACATACTAAATTATTGTGTGTACCCCATTTAGAAAACATCTCGCATGTTAGGAAATCATTCATGGTCCACATCAAAGCTGCTCTCACAATAAAAAAAATTGTTTTGGAGCAATATCATATGTTAAAACACAATTCCATAACCTCTTTAAATCAACAATCAATGGTTGTAAATAGATGTCAATACCTGATGTGGGATTAGATGGTCCTGGTATTATCGTGGCTAAAAACATATATGCTTTAAACATGCACATGTTTGGGAAACATTGTAAGGGGTAATAATAACATGCGAACAATAATAAGGTGTAGACAAAGCTTGAAAATATGACGTGAAACCATCAGAGCATAAATTACAAATAGTATAAAAATTACTTCAAAAAATCAGCTACAAGATGGTAGAGTCACTGATACACAATAGATAAATTACAAATAGCATAAAAATTAACTTTAAATGATTAATAAAAAAATTTATAAACAAAAATGAGAAAAACGATGCAAAACATATAGTTGAAAAAAGTCTCAACTACACGTCAGAGTGCTGAAAAGATCTGACATTCACTGAAACCATAGATGAATAGTGCTTCTTGAAGTTTCGATGAGAGAAATTCAATAAGAGTGTTCATTTTTCCAAACAACTATTGGGGTGCCGAAAATGGCATAAAACATCTCGCCCAAGAAAACAAACACGATTGTTTTTTGTGTAAGATCAATGGTTTTGGTGTACGAAGGTGGTTGAGTTCGAATCAAATGGCAGGAAAATTGTGAGAATAAATTTGAGTAAAAAAGGGTTTTCATTTCTTATTTCCGATGGTGGAATGAAGAAGGATAGTTGATTTGTGTTTTGTAGAGGGGAGGGAAATAGCATGCACCTGAAACTGAAACTGGGGTGTAGAAAGCATAGCAGTATAAAAAAAAAAGTAGAATAAACAAAAATGAAAGGTGCAAAAGGTAGTATGAATGAAAATCTATTTTATTTTCTATTTCTAAGGTTCCAAAAAAGAAAACGCTTCTTCTACTCATTCAAAAAAAAAAACGCTTCATCCTCCAAAATATTTATATTAAATTACTAATGTTTTCACAAAAATAAATAAACAACTGTAATTTTAACAATTTATTTTAACCACTAAATCAAAATGTATAAAATTATTATACTATAGTAAGCACACATATAGATAAAATTAATCACAATATTTATCAACATATATTCTAAATCATTTTTAATATCAAATTAATTCTTTTAAATTTTTGTTTAATTAATTGAATAGTTTATTATAAAATTTATTGTGTTATAATTCTTTCCTCATTAAAGAAATTTTATTCTCGAAATTTGTAGTAAATGATAAGTGAACTAATATCTAATTTTTCCTTTTTCAAGATTTTAATTTAGTCCCTAAAGATATACTCAATATTTAAGGCACTCACAACTCAATAAAGCACATCATGTCAAGAACCAATTAGCCTAACACGATAAATTAACACAAAATTATATATTAGTACATATCACATTTAACATTTTAATAATAAAAAAAAAAATACCGTAGTTACTCACAATAATATGCAAATAAAATATTGCATATAAATTCAGCTAACTTTTCAAACAATGTCTTACCAGTTTACTTTTAAAAAATAAAGTTTAAATTATGTCACTAATTACTCAATAAATTTCACTTAACTGATACAAACAAAGTAATATCTAAATTATTTCATAGCTGTAAGAATTAAGAATATAGACACATATAACAAACAACTTAATGATATCAATCGCTTTCATATCATAGTGAAAAGAAGCATTTTACACTTTCATATCATAGTTAAATCTAGAGTATAAATTATCCTGAATATAATATATATATATGTATATATATATATAAGCTTATCAAATGAGTGAATGTAGAGATGAGAGAAATAGATATTAACCAATGATAATATTATGAATGATTAATTTTAAAATAAAAAATCATGTGACTTTTTAAACTAGTTATGTGCCACTTAGACTACTTTCAGTCATAATCATCTATATATAATTGAATCGTTTAGATTTAAACCTCTCATTATAACATTTCCTCTCACTTGATATGACCCTATATATATACATTTATAAAATTTATTGGCATAAACATGATAATTAACACAAAAATATAAAACAACAATAAACAAGTAATCATTGCATTCGTCCTCTTTATTAAAAATAAAGAAAAGATAACCATATTGATTTGCTACCATATGTGAAAAATAGACTAAAGTGTGTGATTCTACAAGCACTAGGTATTTGCAAACTATAACTTATAATCAAAACATAGTTGCAAGACACACCAAACGTCTAAATTAATTTGAAAGTCTTATATACAAGATTTGTTTAAAGCAACTCCCACAATATTATATAAGCAACATGCATCTACCACTTGAGTCACTAAATGAAATCACAACGGTGATCAATCTTTTAATTCATCATTGTATTTCTACTTCATCTTTCAAAATTTTATGGAATGGGGACAAACTTGATAGCTTGATCATTGACCAGGTTGACATAGGTTAATGGAAGTTGATGCGTGCAGGGTGTGCGACACCTAAGGTGTCTCACATTCTTTTTGCAGATGACTTTCTTCTGCTTGCAGAGATCATTATAGAGCCAACTTACTGCATCGCACATTGCTTGGATCAATTCTCTCAAACCTCAAGCCAAAGATCCATGTTGAAAAGACTTACACTTTTTTCTCAGTTAATGTAGGTCCTCAACTTCGATAGGAGATTATGCAACATACGGATTTAGAGAAGTTCTGAGCTTGGGGAAGTATCTTGGGAGGTTTGTTGTATGTCTAAGGAGAATGGTGGTCTAGGCATCAAACGAACTCAGTTAATGAATTATGCTATTTTTTTTTAAAATACTTTGGATTTTATTAACTAATTATAATGACTTATGGTATCAAGTTCTCTTGAATAAGTATGGCAGAAATCCAAACTTGTTGGAGAATATGATTTGCAAGTTGAATGATTCTTCGTTAAGGAGATATCTAGCGAAGATTTAGGACAAATTTCAATAGAATATTACTTGGAAACTTGGGGATGGAAGGAAGATCAATTTTTGGCTTGATTGTTGGATCCCAATGGAGCAACCCATGCTCATCAATTTGTCACAAAATGATTTAATTTTATATACTTCCTTGATCGTTAAAGATGTATTAAACATGGAAGGGAAGTGGAACCATGATCTTGAAGTTGAAAGGTCCCTATTGCATCATACTTTCATTTGGCTTATGTCACGTGAGAGACTTTTAACAATCCATACACGACACAAATGGAACCCAACAATCTCTGTTGAGTGCAACTGGTGTAAGAGCACTAAAGAATCTTTTATTCATGTGTTGAGGGACTGTTCATATGCGACACAAGTATGGATTAGACTTGTTCCTACCAACAAAATTACTAATTTTTACTTTTTTTTCTGGCAGGGATAGGATATCTTACAATCTTAGAGAGAGTATTGCAGAGTATTAGAGAGCTCATTGGCAGTCCATCTTTATAATATTGTGCTAGTACCTGTGGAAATGGAAGAACAAATCATTTTTTTAAGAACGCTTTCAACAACCTAATAACCCAACTAAAACAATCATGCATCTTTTGAAGGAGATCGAGAATGAAAATCATGTGAAGAATATACATTTATTGAAATCAGAGATCATGCATGTCTGTTGAAGCCGACCAGATAGCAATTGGATCAAGCTCAATTGTGATGGTACTTACAAGAGTTTTGCATCCATTGTTGGATGTGGAGGCCTTTCTCAAGATTCTTCTTAAAATTGGATTAAGGGGTATGCACAAAAAATCGGTATGCGTAATACTCTCACTGCTAAGATGTAGGCAATGTTACATGGGTCAGAGTTAGCTTGGCAAGAGAGGCTTACAAACCTAGTGGTTGAAAGTGACTCCAAAGTCTTGATAGATATGCTCTGTCAAGAGCAAGTGGATGATCATATTTTTCCGTCCTTAATTCTTAGAATCAAAAAGATGACTCTGAGGGATTGGCCTGTCAAATTCAACCATACATGATGTGAAGGAAATTGTTGTGCAAATTGGTTAACCATTTATAATCTTACAATAAATAACATTGAGCTCTTCTCTCTCCCAACTCTTCCATCGGATGAATTGAAGATAATCTTAGTTGATGATAATTCTGAGGGGGGTGGGGGGTCTACTTCCCTAGACGTATTACAGTTACTTGTTAATTATTTCTATTCCTTTTTGTACCAAAAAAATTAGAAAATTAATAAGACAATTCTAAGAAGCCTTTAGTTACTCGGGTAAGGACTTCAAAAACACAACATAAAATTATTAATCAATTGTTAACAAACAACTTCACCAATTAGGTAACAAGCACATCAGAGGCATGTACAGTCACAAAAAAATATACAGCACTTAAGATAATTTAGATTAAAAAATTAAATAATGAACATAATACACAAGCAAACACAACTAACACGACTAACATTTGACCAACTTTAAACCAACACCTAACTCACTCAACCTAATTGGTCAAACTAATGACACCTTCAACTCTAAAATAGAATAACTTAAGATTCAAACTTAATTTAATTTAGTTTTTAAAACATAAAAAATAAAAATAAAAAATAACCTTGAAAAGTTTTTCTCAAAGATTCAGGATAGCATGTACATGACATAAATACTCATGAAATATTTCAACAAGCTCACAATTTTAAAATTAAACTTTAAAAAATATGACATTTGAAACTTCTAATATTATTTGTTGTAAATTTGCAAGATACATAATTTTACTTCAATCCTAATGTCACCTGTCAAATTCAACGATCTTTACAATGGTCATTAACACCCACAATATATGAGACTCCATTAATGCAAAAATATGAAAACATACAACAACAAAAGTGATATTTGAAATCACTTTGAAAGTATAATATAAGTAAGAAGAACATGGATAGTAAAAATATTAAGTTAGGATGTAGCATATCATATATTCAAATAGAGGATATCTTTACATCGTAAATCAATTCATATCTTCATAAGAAAATATTCAAGACAATGATATCCACAAACACTTAATCAACATTTATACCTCATGTGGTACCATTTTAACTTTGATGTTCTTAGTTATGAGGTTTGATATGTGCCACCATGAAAGTGGACTGAAAATTAAAATTCGTCGTCTTCATAAATTCTTCAATTTAACTAAAGACTCGTATACGTAATAGTCAAAGTAAACATGTGTTGCATGGTGATTCTAGACATTTAAAGGACTACCCCCAAATCACCTAAAAATTACCTACAAAAATACTCCCAAAGTCTAAGAATCTTAGCTTGAAATTGAATAACATACCTCCATACCTAAAATGTAACACTATATATTTATTATACTAACATTACATTCGCAAAGAGTCAAAGTAACGACGATAGGTAATAATATTCAACTCAAGACACATATATGTAATAATAAAAGTAAACGTGTGTTGCATAGTAATTCTTAACATTTGAAGGACTATCCTGAGTCACCTAAATATTACTTACCAAACTACTCCTAAAATATAAGAATCTTACATTAAATTTAACAGTGGATCATTTATAGAAAAAATTTAACACAAATATTTACTATACTAGCATGACATTCACAATACGTGAAAGTAACAACAACACGTTATAATATTTACATAAAATTAAACACATAGTTCAAGATAAAGGTATACATTACAAGATTCACATAGTTATCTTCTAATTTTATGTACAAAAGATATTCTTACAAAAAAAACTATGCCAAAAGAAATAGATCATACACACACTTTCATCATTCTTACATAATCTTCTAGACATCAAACTTATTTAACTAAAAACATAGAGAGAAAAAAACTATTGAAATAAAAATAACATACCAAGTAAAGCATATAACTTCTTAATATAGCATTTTTATTTTTAAATACTATAATTTTAGTAATATAAATGATTAAGTTTTTTATTTTATTTTTGGTCTCATAATTAGAGCTATTTAATTGCTGCTTGAAGTGTCTCCTAAACATGACACATACTCCATATTGCGAAACTAATAGAGTTTGAATAGTGACTAATGTTGACACTTAGGTTCCTTTGTTGACAGTTAGACCTATATCGTAATTCATGTATCGTAAATTTAAGAAACTGCAACAACATTTACATTGGAGATATCCATATTACTCATAATTAAACAATTAGACGTCTACTCATGTGATCTACGAATCAATTATGTAATTTATGTTGGACATTTAGTATACACTTTTCTTTTATAATGTAAATATCAAATTTGTATAACATGCATATAGTGAAAAAAATTCAAAAATAGCATGCTTATCAATTATTTGAATATTTATTCACATAAACCATGAGCTTCATTAACACTTTACATGCATGTTGTAATAAGATTTGTTAAACATATGTGGTCAACCATATACATATATTAAAATGTCTGGTGTTAATGTGTATATTTTGTGTGTGGTTATTACTAAATTGTATATTGTGTATAACGTATTAGTGTTAATTTTTTACATTACAAGATAAAATAATAATATTAATAGGGATTGATTTGAAAAAAGTTTAGCAGATGTATACAGCAATTTGCATAGAAACTTATATTTTGGAAAGAAAAAAAAATTAATGGATGCTTATAATTAGAGTCAAGAGTGTCAATTTATTTGGAAAAAAAAGTTTGTGATATTTACTTTGTAATCATTACTTTATTTTATATTATTGATCAACAATCTACAAACATAATTTGGCTCAAGTTGTTACCCTTAACTAAAGAGACTTCTAAAAACAAACAATGCAACTTAAGTATCATAAAAGAAACTAATTTAACTCTTCAAAAAAATTTAATTCTTTAGACTTCCATTTATCAAAGAAAAAAAGACTTTATCTATTATATATTGTGACTTCTTCAAATACGTTTTTTTATGTTTCATCACCTTTATATTTTCCTGGACATAATAAATAAGTACATATAAATAAATAAAATCTAACCTCAATTTATTGCTTCCTCCTTAGTCATGCTCTAAGTCTCTTTTCTAAACGAGTGAGTTCAACCTTGAGAATACTACAACCAATACAATTTATAAATGCTAAAAACTACTTATATTTATACATATTGTTTGAAAAATGCTTATTAAGAAAATATTCAAATTTATACACTCAAGTCATGATTTGAATCAAGTTTATTTTCAAATAACTCTCACCACCACTTATCAAAATTAATTATATGTTTTTTTCATGATAACCCCACACAAACACAATTCTACAATCAATAAACAAATTATGATAGCTTACTAAATTTGATTTTGAAATGCTTATTTCGTTGTCACAAAATCAAAGATTGCATCTTGAGACAACGACATTTTATATTAGTGTTAAAGTTTGATCCTAGAAGCATAAACATATTTCATTGAAATTAATCTAAGTAACTTTAAACCTTGTACCAAAATCTCATCATCTATCTCCATTTGAAATAATAAAATAGAAAATAAAAAACATAATATTTAACCTTTATTCTATAATATAATACCGTAATACATAATGCCTAAATATAACACCGACCAACACTTTAATATAAAAAGAAAACAAAAAATACATATAATATTTAGCCTTCAGTAACTAAAATGAAAATAATACAAGAGGGGAAGCATAAATCAATAGAAAACAAAATGCATATATGGAGACAAACTAGCATAAGAAAAAATTGCAAAGAAAATTATGATCCATGACCCATGTTATGAGTGGTTAGAGTTTAATTTTCAAATTTTAATAACAAATATTTTATTTCATACTAAAGTAATATGACATATTGTGTCTTTGAGAAGAAAAAAAAACATATTGACACATGCTGTCATGGATATTTTCTATTTGTAATTATCTCCCTTTTATAAATGCTCATGAATTTCATATATGAAAAATGCATGATGAGGTGATTTTTAATAGTGGTTAAAAATACAAGGTGAATCTAAGAATAAAGTCATCAAAGTAATTGTCTGAGATATCTAAAATAATTTAATATTTTTTATAATAATTTAATAGTTTTACTAAAAATACTATTATGACTTTTTAAATATTTTTATTTTAAAATTCGTCTCAGACATATTCGTATATAATGGGTAGACAGAAAACTGAAAAATTACAATCTATTTGTTTTTTTATGTAATAGATTTTAAATAACTTTATACTCTCATTCATTGAATTTTCCTTGTAAAAAATCATATTATAAAGAGAGTTTATATTAGAAGTTAGAATTTAAGTAACGGGTTCAGTCATGACTCGATCTAAATACACAAAAAGACAATAAACAAATAAAAAAAGACATAACAGATACAAGGTAAAAAAATAATCAAATCATCTTCAAAGTTACCGGTCAGAGGTAAGTTATTATTAGTTTTTGGATACCATTATATATGTATATTTGTATAATATGAAGAGAAAAAGAAATTGTTACTTGGAGATGACTAAGACTTTGAAGCCACCCTTTTTACAACAGGACATATCAAACCTAAGCTTCTCTTCCGGTGGCAAATGAAAGAACCCTTTAGCAAAACGTGTCATCTTAGAAATAAGGTCTTGATCCACACCATGATCAACAATCTGGAAAATACCCCAAATCTCACAAGCCTCCACAATCTTGTTACAAATCTCTATTCTAAGGCCACCGATGAAATCTTCGATTCCGGCGAGAGAAATGACTGGGATATCATTGCTGTGTTAAAATTCAGAAACTTGAGAATGCAGAAAAGCAGAAAAACTACATGTCTTACTGAATTCATCCCTAAGGTTGTTTTATAGCCTTTTGCCAACAGAAAGAAAAATAACTGACCACGTTTTACAAGCCTACAACGTGGCTACTAAGTCTGAAACAGAAATGGACTTATTCTCCCTAAAGACTAGGACCAAATAACAGAATAGATACTAAGGCATAACTAATATTCCCTCCCTTAAACTAATGCATCTGAAACAAATACTAAACATATCTAATATTCCCCCCCTTAAGCTAATGCATATGTATTTAGCTTACTTTAGCAGCTTCAATCACTCCAAGCATGTCACGAAGTCTCTCAAACTGCTCCAATTTTATTGGCTTTGTCATGATATCTGCAATTTGATCATGAGAAATTGCAGTAACTCAGCTCAATAACTTCATCATTCACCAAGTCTCTTAAGAAATGAAACCTTACATCAATATGCTTGCTTTTTCCATGAAACATTGAATTCTTAGACAGTTGTATAGTGGAGCTATTATCACACATAATTGCAGTTCCTTTCTTTTCTTCCATTCCAAGTTTCTCCAACACCCTTCTAAGCCAGACACACTGACAAGCACATAATGCTGCTGCTATATATTTTGCTTCCGTAGTAGAAAGAGCAACCACTGATTGTTTCTTTGAAGACCAAGAAACAGCAGCAGACCCTAACATAAACACAAAGCCAAAAGTACTCCTTCGATCATCTAAATCGCAGGCATAATCATTGTCTGTAAAGGCTGTGAATTTCAGGCTGTTTTCTCCTTTCTTATACAATATCCCATGATCAGTTGTTCCTTTCAAGTACCTTAAAATTATTTTTGCTACAAGCCAATGTGATGTAGTGGGACTAGACATGAACCTGCTTATTAGACTAACGCCATACATCAAGTCAGGCCTAGTGACAATTAAATACATAAGGCTTCCAACTACCTGTTTAAATAAAGTTTCATCAACTCTAATTCCACCTTCATCCTTGGACAGCCGTGTACCTGGAAATATTGGATTCTTTACTGCATTACAGTCTCTCATGCCAAATCTTCCTAACACTTCATGTGCATACCTTCTTTGACAAATGAAAATTCCATCTAAACCTTGCTTAACTTCTATTCCAAGAAAATATTTCATTCTTCCAAAGTCAGTCATATCAGACTCCAGCATCATTGAATTTTTAAATTCAGCACACATGCCTCTATCATTCCCAGTAAAGATCAAATCATCAACATAAAGACTTACTATTAATATTTTACCTCCTTGCAACTTTGTGAACAGTGTGTGCTCACTAAGACACTTCTCAAAGCCTTTGCGCACAAAGTAAGCTTCAATTCTGTTGTACCAAGCTCGAGGCGCCTGTTTAAGACCATATAATGCCTTTTTCAGCCTATAGACTTTGTCTTCTTCTCCTTTCTTTATGAATCCTTCAGGTTGCTGCATAAATACTTCCTCCTTGAGCTCCCCGTGAAGAAAAGCACTCTTCACATCAAGTTGAAAAACTTCCCAACTGAATTGGGCTGCAATTGCGAGTATCACACGGATGGTATCAAGTCTTGCCACTGGAGCAAATACTTCAGTGTAATCAACTCCATGGCGTTGTGCATACCCTTTTGCCACCAGTCTCGCTTTGAGCTTCTCTACATCTCCATTTTCGTTAAGCTTGGTTTTAAACACCCATTTAACTCCAATAGGTTTGACTCCTTTAGGCAGATCAGTAAGTTCCCAAGTTTGATTCCTTTGTATGGCTTCAATTTCTGTTAACATTGCTTTCCTCCAATTTTTGCTCTTCATTGCTTCTTCAAACGAAACTGGATCATTTTTAGTCATCATCATCATGACATTCAGATTTTCTTCTTCAGACAATCCTTCTCCTGTTTCATAATCTGTCATCCAACTTGGTGGTCCTCTTCTTCGTTCACCCATCTCTTCTCCATATGTATGTTGCTCATTTAGAGATGCCTTTTTCGGACTGTTACTCAAGTTGTTTGAACCTGTTTCACCATTTTTCTCTTCATCTAGATCATCTTCTCCATCACTTTCATCCTCTTCATCCCATTCTAATATATCTTGATTAATTTCTTCTTCTGTTCTGCCCCAGTTCCAGCCTTTTTCTTCTTCAAAAATAACATCTTTACTGATAACGATTTTCTTTGATGCTGGATCATATAGCCTCCAAGCCTTTGACTCATCACTGACTCCTAGGAAGACACATTTTCTGCTCTTATCATCCAACTTACTCCTCCCTTGATCTGGTACATGGACATGTGCTACAATTCCAAAAATTCGAAAATACTCCACCACTGGTTTCTCACCATTCCATGCCTCTGCTGGAGTTTTGTTTTCAACTGTTGCTGTTGGACATTGATTTTGAATGTGCACACACCATCTTACAGCCTCGGGCCAGAACACTTTAGGAACTTGCTTCTCATTTAACATAGATCGGACAACATTCATAATCGTCCTGTTTTTCCTTTCTGCCACTCCATTTTGATGAGGAGTATAAGCTGCAGTCAATTGTCTACTAATGCCTTGTGATTGACAAAACTCTCCAAACTCATTTGAGGTGAATTCTCCACCCCTATCTGTCCTTAAACAAGTTATATATGCACTTATCTCCTTTTCAACATGAGCCTTATATTTTTTGAATGTTACAAAAGCTTCTGACTTCTCATGTAAAAAGTAAACCCAAGTTTTACAAGTATAGTCATCGATAAAAGTTAAGATGTACCTCTTTTCACTGTTTGAAGCTGGCTTGATAGGACCACATATATCCGAATGCACTAGCTGAAGATGCTTTGATGCTCTCCATAAGCTCTTCTTTGGTACATGCTTTCTATGTTGCTTGCCAGTTAAGCATGTGGTGCATATTCTCTTTGGAGATTTTAGAGAGGGTAAGCCAATCACCATTTTCTTGTAGGTAAGTGTCCTTAGTCCCTTGTAATTCAAGTGCCCAAAACGACAGGGCCATATGTGAGCCTTCTTATCTGATTCAACTTTAGCTTGCAAACACAAAGAGCTTTTCGAATGCATAGAGGCGGACACATAAAACATTTTGTTCTTACTCATGTTAGTCTGCATAATCAATCCCCTCATAGGATGAAATATTTTTCAAGTCCCTTCCTGAATTAAAATGGCTAACCCCTTCTCTTGAAGTTGTCCTAAGCTTAATAAGTTGTTCTTAAGCTCGGGAATATAGTAGACATCAGATATTACCTGGGTTATGCCATTCAATTACATCCTTATACTTCTTTTTGCTGTCACTACCATTCTCATATCATTCCCAAGCTTTACTGTTCTGCTGAAATCTTCTTCCAAATTCAGAAACCATTCTTTGTTCCCTGTCATATGATTACTGCAGCCTGAGTCAAAATACCATATATCTTCTCTCTTTGTTTGATGAGGTTCTTCATAGGACATCAACAAAATTTCTTCTTCTTCCTCCAACTCAGCATAATTTCCCTTCATTTCCCAGCTAGGACACTCGTATTGAAAGTGCCCCAACCTATGGCATTTGAAACACTCAATGATTCCTCTGTTTAGAGGTTGTCTTCCTCTACCTCTACCACGTCCTCCTCTAAACATACCTCGACCCCTTCCTTTCCCTGTTCTATCTTCTTGAGCCACCTTCAACACTTTTTCTTCCTCTTGATATTCAAGCATTCTTTGTTCATGGACTAGAAGACTTCCATGCAGCTCATCAATGCTCAAAGTACTTAGATCATTTGACTCCTCTATTGAGCAAACAACATAATTGAATTTGGTCGTCAATGATCTAAGTATCTTACTAACCACCGTACTTTCCTCCATTGTCTCACCATTTGACTTCATCTTATTCACCACAGTCAAAGTTCGTCCAAGAAAACTGTCCACCTTATATCCTTCATTCATGGCAAGCAATTCAAACTCCCTTCTCAAAGCTTGAAGTTGTGCCCTTTTCACCTTCGTGGACCCTTGATATTTTTGTTTCATTGAGTTCCAAATTTCCCTCGATGTCCCCTTGTCAAGAATTGTTTCCAGGATTTCTCTATCAATTGCCTGGAACAACAAGTTCTTGACCTTCAGATCTTTGAGCTTGGCCTCCTCCACAGCCTTCCTATGTGCTTCACTTCCTGATGATGTCCCGATTGCTGCAGCAGGGATCCCTTCTTCCACCAGGCTCCACATTTCCTTACTCCTAAGGAAATTCTCCATCATCATTGACCAATAATCATAATGGCCATCGAACCTCGGAATGGATGGTTGCACAAACTTATATGAGATTGACATCTTATCTCTCTATGTTTAACTCACACTTCTTACACACACTAGATCACTCTATATCAGGCCCCTTGAGAAGCTCTGATACCAATTGCTAAAATTCAGAAACTTGAGAATGCAGAAAAGCAGAAAAACTGCATGTCTTATTGAATTCATCACTGAGGCTGTTTTATAGCCTTTTGCCAACAGAAAGAAAAATAACTGACCACGTTTTACAAGCCTACAACGTGGCTACTAAATCTGAAACAGAAATGGACTTATTCTCCCTAAAGACTAGGACCAAATAACAGAATAGATACTAAGGCATAACTAATATGCTGAAGTTATTGTAAGCAACTTTTCGACGTTCATCTTCGTCGCTAACGAAACTTGATTCAAGAGTATTGTAAGCAAATGAAGGACATTTGAGTAATTACATTATTAAATAAAATAAAATAAAATTTATTGATAATTATTTGACTGAATTTTCTCTTGGATCATTTTTGACATAATGTTCTATTAGGTCATGGCAGAAATATTTATATGAATTGTACCAACTTTCCACATTAGGTCATGGCAGAAATATTTGAAATAAGTTATTTTGTAGATTGTACCAACTTTAGTGTGCAGAAATATTTGTATGAATTGTTGTTTTTATTTTTTATTGATCTTAACATATAAATAAAAATATTCTAATTTGTAATTAATTAATTTATATAATTCTCATTTTTAAATTTAAGATAAGTTTATATATATATATATATATATATATATATATATATATATATATATATATACTACGTCACGCAATAATGTCTATTGATCATAATAATAATAAAATCATTATTATTTTATGTACGTCAAAATTAATTTTTCCTAGTGTACGTATGATAGCGCTTTAGTTATAAGTGCTATTAAATATGACAATATAACATAAGTATTATTAAATATTACATGGACATTTAAACATAACGTTTATAATATAAGTGTTATTAAAGATATAAACGTGGTTGAAAATAGATATAACTAACAGTTTTTCAGGTGTTACCTATAATTTATTTATATAGTACAATTTCTTGACTTCATGACTTCAAATGACAAATCGTTGCATATTTAATTATTGTCACCGATTAGGCCACAATTTTAAAAGCTTTGTTGTTTTACCACGAAGAAAAACCGTTGATTAATAAAATTTAATAACAATTATGGTCTAAAGCTAGATCTCAAGTTAGCCCAAATAATAATAAGTTTAAACTGTAATTAATTATTATTTTTTCTTTGTTGAAGAAATTGAATCGTGCATAACTCTACTTCTTCCAATACTGACCATAAACCTTAACTCGCTCCAGTACCTTCCCTCTTTTCTCTTCACTCGCGACCATAAACCTAATCACTTATGTGACCTCTTTGAGTGTCTTCAACAACGGTTTTTTAGGATTCATAGGCAAAAGTAAAAAATTGTTGCCTTAAAAAATAGGCCACAACCACTTTCACTACACTTTATAAACCATTGCCTAACTATTAGGCCACAATTTTTTTGGTTTACGCCACTTTTTTTTCTTGTTGCCAAAACTCAATAATGTTGTAATGAATGCTCTTTGTGTAAGCGCTATTAAAATTAACACGTGTCAGTTAAACATTGTTGCTTTAATATTTATAGCATTTAAAACAACACTTATATTATAAACATTATTAAATGTGACACATATATTTTTAGCTAAATTACATTTGTGGTCCCTTAATTTAATTTCAGGTAACGTTTTAGTCCTTTATCTTTTTTTCTTCCCGATTTAGTCCTTTATTCCTAAAAATATCAAATAAAGTATGAAAATATGAGTTTATTTGAAGATTTGCGTTACGAATTTGATGAAATTTGTTTTATATTGAAGAATATAATTAATTTTATGAGTTTTGATTGAAATTTTTTTTTGAATTTTTGTATAAAAAAGGATATCATTGTTGAAATTTTAAAACATAAAATATCAAATTGTCACTTAAAATTAAAATAAAGGACCAATTCGGGAAAAAAAAAAGATAAAGGACTAAAACGTTACCTGAAATTAAGTTAAGGGACCACGAATGTAATTTAGCCTATATTTTTCATAATACCTTTTTTTTATAAGTGCTATTAAAATTAATGTGTCTCAGTTTTTATTTCTCTCTTCACGCTAACTGAAACCCTATTGTATCGATTAAACCTTGTTTTATCTCAAAACAAAGATACCAATCGTCTCAATCAAAAAATCTAGTGAACTCGAACTCGATTGTTGTTTCAACCCAAACTCAATAGCCTCCACTATTTCAAGCTCGATTACCTCCACCATTTCAAACTCAATCTTCTCCATCAAATTCAAAATTGATTGCCTCCATCGTTCTCACATTAAAATTCATCAATCGTCATTTACTGTTCAAACTCGATTGCCTCTATCAACCTAATCGCTCATATCGTCAATCATCATCCATTGTCATCAACCTGTTTATTTCCACTATCATCAATCATTCGTGTTGCTAGATACAACTCATTACTGTGTAAATCTCAAGTTTCTTTCCATTTGTTTACTCTTATGTTTGTTCATGTTGTTGGACAATCTCAGGTTTCTTTCACATGGATGTGTTAAGGTTTATGGTAGAAACAATAATATATATGTTAGCAATGAATAGGACTGATTGCAGAACTGCAGAATATTTTGACAGGGTATTATGTTAGTTAACATGTTGCCCTAATACTCTCAAGAATGAAGAAAACTTTATAATAGAAAAATTTAAGAAAAAATTTTATATAATTTTTGTATGAATGATACCCCTTAATTTTTGTATGAAAACTTTATATATGTTTCTTGTGTTTCGAGTGTGTCTTTTTATATATGAAAACTTTATTTTGATATGTCTTTTTATTTTATTTTGATATGTTTTTTTTTTATATGTCTTTTTATTTTATTTTTAAGTTTCACGATTATGATTTTGTTGATTATTTTAATATTACAAGAAACTATTTTTAATATATAACTATAATATGGTCATGGAACTATGAATTGGAGATAGATTTCTACTTATTGAATGTCAAAAGAATATGAAGATGGAGTGGAAGAGTTTGTTAGGTTTATTGCTGCTCATGCAGAAAACCCTAGTAAAATTATATGCCCCAGCTTAGGTTGTTGTACAATCATTAGTCTGCTACGAAATTGATCAAAGTTATACATGTTGGACAATGCATGGGGAGGTAGAAACTAACTCTACTTATTTGAGGAGCAACGTGAGAAATACATCAAATGATGTTCACATTGGTACAAATGAGTGTAATCGAATTGACGAAATTGTAAATGAAATTGAAGATCTTTGTGGTTGTCTTGGAATATTTTAGAGACTAATAAGTGATGCAGATAAATCATTGTATGATGGATGTACTAAATTCACAAGATTGCTTGCCATCTTGATATTGTATAATCTAAAAATAGGCAATGGGCGGTTCCATAAAAGTTCTACAAACATACTAACATTGTTAAAATATATCTTGCCTAAAGATAATGTGCTCCCTAGTCAAACTTATGAAGTCAAACAAATTTTATGTTCAAATGTCATGAGTTATGAGAGGATACATGATTGTTATAATGATTTCATTTTATTTCGTTATGGATATGCGTCATCAAATATGTGTCCCAAATGTAGTGGATCAAAATATAAGAGAAAGCAAAAACTCCAACCGAAGTTTTATGGTATTTTTTGATAATACCAAAATTTAGACGCATGTATCGTAACGTGGAAGATGCAAAACACTTAAGATGACATGCATATGAGAGGATTATTGACTTTGAAATTTTTTAGATTCTCCTCAATGGGTGGAAATTGATAATGATTACTCTGATTTTGGTTAGAACCAAGAAACCTATGTCTTGCATTGTCTATTGACAGAACAAACATGCATTGTATCCAAAGTAGTTCTCATAGTACTATGTTGATGATTATGTTGATTTATAACCTACCTCCCTAGTTATGTATGAAATGCAAGTTTATGATGTTGTCTATGTTAATTTATGGGTTCAAGCAACTGAGAAATGATATAGATATATATTTGACTCCTTTAATTGAAGACTGAAAGTTTATGGGGGAGAAAGGTATATGATGATTATAGAAAATAATTCTTCAAATTTAGAGCAACGATATCTGGAACTATTAATGATTTTCCTACTTATGGTAATCTATTGGGCTATTGTATCAAGGAAAATGTGCATGCCCCATATGTGAAGATAATACAAATTGGATGCAGTTGGAGCATTGTAAGAAAAATGTTTTTCTTGGATATCATAAATTCTTTAACTCCAAACATCATTATCGAAAGTGAGGAAAACATTTAATGGTAAATCTGAAAAAGATAGAGCTCATTCCTTGATGAAGTGCAATCAAATATATGAAAAGGTAAAGCTTTTGATATAAACAAATTGGAAAGTTGTTTGTTGAGAAACTTGTCACAAGCGGCTAGAAGTCATTGCCATATTGGAAGTCATTGTATATAAGACATTTCCTTGATGTGATGCATATTGAAAAAAAAATTGTGATAGTGTCATTGGTACGTTACTCAATGTGCCAGGAAAGTCTAAGGATTACATCAATATAAGGTTAGACAATGGGATTAAGAACTGAATTGATTGAGATGGCTGGCAGCTGAAAATCTTAATTCAATTTTAGAAAGATTGAGATGGCTAGCAGCTGATCCAAGTGTATATGTTACTTCTTATTCTAGTTATGTAATTAATAAATACACATTTCATACAAGAGAACGTGATCATCAAAGTACTACAAAAAATAGTGGTGTCACACTCATAGCTCAATATGTGCATGTCTCAAGTGTCAAATATAGAAATTCCTCAATTGTCGATATGCCATATTTTGGGGTCATTAAATGTATATGGGATTTGAATTACACGTCATTTATAGTGTTTGTGTTTGGTTACAAGTGAATTGACAATAACAATGACGTTCAAATAGATAAGTGTAGGTTTATGAAGGTGGACCTTAATAAAGTGAGGTGCAAATACGAACCTTTTATTTTCGCATCACTAGCTCAACAAATGCTCTATGTCACTGATCATGCCGATGAAAAGCGGTCAATTGTGCTTATAACTAACAAAATAAATGATGACTACAAGCAAGAACGTGAATATACCGAAGATGATAATTTCTCTAGTACATTACAATCGCTTGAAGTTGATCCAACTAAATATGAGAAACGACTACGACGAAGAAATTTGGATCAATCCATCATTTTGTGTCAATGAAAATCAGTAAAGTAAGAATCCAACGAGGAAGAGAAAAAGAGATGATTGTTATTTATTTAGAAAAGTGTTATTATTTATCATTTTATTCTAATTTTTATTTCCATTGTTATTGATTCTCATTATTAATGTTATTGTTTCAGTTGAGTGGTTTCTTCTCATGATGATGATTGTGGTTCTAATAGTAGGGAAAACATTGCTACACGTGGTGTGATTGTGTTGAAGAATTGTATCAAAACAAAAATTAAAGGAACAAAATAAGAGGTGAGCTATGTTGTACTTTAAGGGCATTACAAAATAAACTCTAAGCTATATTGTTTCTTTTATATACTCATGTAATTACTCTTACATTTTCTATGGTTGTATGGAATAAGAAGAGTAAACCAATTGGTCTAACAAATTAAAACAATTTTGTTAGTTTCATTAAGTTACTTTGTCGGATAATCCAATTACTTGCAATAACTGGAAAGCAAAAGACTCAACTTTGGATGTTTATAAAGTCAAAATTTGGAAAGAACTACAAGTAAGACACTAACACAAGCTATTTCATGTTAATTTGTTTGGCATGACACATTAATGATGATCTACGTTATGTTGCAGGATGTTTATGTCAATGATTAACATAAAAATTTTGTACTCAGAAAACCAGGAAAATTGCATAGATCTTTTAGAACCCGACTTCACTTCAGAGCATGTAAGAGATAAAGATGATAATATTATTAAAGAACATCCACCGAAATATACACACGTACAATAATTGAAAATGATTGAAGTGACTTTATAACTTAATATATGACTCATGATTATCAAGTATTATTATTATTATTTTAAAAAGTATTTAGTAGTTTATACTTATTGGATAAACTTAATAACTTTTTAATATAGACCGTTAATAATGCAAATCTCACTACTCAATTTTATTTTTCTTTTTTATTTAAGTACTTTCTTAACTACAATTGTGTTATCTACTCTAAAAACAAGTAAACTGAGGTGAAAGAGGATTGAGCTAGTTATATGCTCCGTAATTTTTGGGTGAGATTTTATCTTTTTTCTTAAATGTTTGAGTTCTTAGATTTTGATTTAAATTTTGTGTAGTTATTTATGGTTTGTTAATTTTTTTTCTTCTTTTACGCAGGAAAATTGAAAAGAAAAATAATAAAGAGAATCATGATTGAAGTTGATAAAGAAAAAAGAGTTGATCAAATATTAATGCCATTTTAGTGTGTAGATACATGTTTGGTTGGGTAGAAGATCTTATGAGAGATTTACATCGTGCTTAGCTCTATGAATTTTGGGCAGTTCTATTAGTATCAATTGATTTGTTTTCAAATTGATAAATAATTGGATGTGAAGGAAAAATTTGTATACTTTGACAAAAAATGTTTTTTTTTTTTGTACTTTCCTCATTTTGAATGAGTTAATCATTGGCCTTTAAATATAATGGTTTTAGTTTGTGATGTATACACCATTAAATTTGATTAACTTTATTGTCTTATATCTTGAAATGGTATAACATGAGAGCTATAAAAGTTGATTTGGTCAAATTGTTTTTAAAAAATAATTATAATAGCGCTTATTATAGCATAAATGCTATAAAATGTTTATTGAAATCCAACTTAATATCGAGCTATAGCGCATGTTATATTGACTACAGTAATTTTGTCAATTTTTTATTTTATCTTTTAAAAACTATTATAATAGTGTTTATAGTTATTACAAGTGCACATGTTTTATTACTAGATATCAACGTTTTTCCTGTGAAAATTTATCTGCAGGTGATACATATGGATTTTGGTGAATTTTTATTTTGCTGCGGATTTACATGTGATTATATATCTACAAAAAAATTCACCTTTTTTCTTTAGGATTTAGAAAATTCCTCAGGAACATTCGTAGCAAATTCTGCAACAAAGTTTACGCAGCATCTACTGTGTTTTTTAGCGGATGTGAAATTTAGACGACCTCCGCACCCACAATGGGTTCGAATTTCTTGCCCACACCAGCACCCATTCATATATATAAAATTATAAATTTAAATATCATAAACACGGATCAGGATTGTCTAACTTTGTGGCGGGAAAGGTACTCTACCTTTCATTCTTTGTGAACGGTTGGATGAATCTAATGCTTCAAACATAGCAACGTGTCTTTATTTTTTCTCAAATATAAAAAATGGTAAACCTGCACGTGTCTGCAACACCATTGTCATCCAAATCAACCTCCATTGTATCACCCTCGTTGACTCACACCACCGCCTCCGTCGTTAAATCGACCATTGTTGCATCTCCACTACGGTTCATCTGCCGTCATCGTTGACCTATATCATATGTGCTCTCACATTGTAGCAGCTGCAACAAAAACATTCTCAGACTATTTCCAATGTCTGATTGAGATGGCACCGGTGGTCGGAGTGCATGATGGTCACATTTTGTCGATTATCTTGGACTCTCGTAGAGTGGTGGAGGAGATGAAAATGCTATCCACAGTGTTCAATTTGTCCTTTCATTTTTATTTAAAATTAAAAAACAGTATCATCTAAATCTTAAGATTGATTTAATGACAACGACATTTGCAAGTGAACGCTGGTGGGGATGCAACAATGACGGTCGATTAAATGACGAAGGTGGTGGTGTGAGTCAAGGACGGTGGTACAATGAGAGGTTTACCATTTTTTATTTTTTATTTTTTTATTTGAGAAAAAAATAGAGACACGTGGCTATGTTTGAAGCATTAGATTCATCCAACCGTTCACAAAGAATGAAAGGGAAAGTACCTTTCCAGCCACAAAGTTAGACATCCAAATCAACCTCCATTGTATCACCCTCGTTGACTCACACCACCGCCTCCGTCGTTAAATCGACCATTGTTGCATCTCCACTACGGTTCATCTGCCATCATCGTTGACCTATATCATATGTGCTCTCACCTTGTAGCAGCTGCAACAAAAACATTCTCAGACTATTTCCAATGTCCGATTGAGATGGCACCGGTGGTCGGAGTGCATGATGGTCACATTTTGTCGATTATCTTGGACTCTCGTAGAGTGGTGGAGGAGATGAAAATGCTATCCACAGTGTTCAATTTGTCCTTTCATTTTTATTTAAAATTAAAAAACAGTATCATCTAAATCTTAAGATTGATTTAATGACAACGACATTTGCAAGTGAACGCTGGTGGGGATGCAACAATGACGGTCGATTAAATGACGAAGGTGGTGGTGTGAGTCAAGGACGGTGGTACAATGAGAGGTTTACCATTTTTTATTTTTTATTTTTTTATTTGAGAAAAAAATAGAGACACGTGGCTATGTTTGAAGCATTAGATTCATCCAACCGTTCACAAAGAATGAAAGGTAGAGTACCTTTCCCGCCACAAAGTTAGACAATCCTGATCCCATAAACACACTTGCACTCGTCCCCGCTCCCGAATTTTAATTATGTACAAAATCCGCACGCCACCTGCATCCAATCAAAGCGAATTTTTCCTCTCCAAATCAATACGGTTTCGGGTGGGTACCCATAGATTATGTTGCCAACCCTACCCGTCGCGGGCGAGAACTTGGGTTTATATTTTACATCTGCTAAAAAACGGGACTGATGTGAGTTTTTCCCGATTAGTCGGGTGTAAGGTGGGAGAGGCAAAATTTACTCCCGCGTCCGCGGCTAGAGTTGTCAAAAAAACCCCCAACTCCTAGGCCCCTTATTTTTTTTTTTTTTATTAAACTCCTAATATTAGGCCCCTATCAAAATAATATTTTTAAAATTTTGCCCCATTATTTCATGGGGCTTAAGAGAAGGGTTCAAGGGGCTTATAGGCCCCAAATATTTTGTTACTTTTGATACTTTTTTTTGAAATTTTTTTGAAATTTATGTTTTTCAATAATATCTCGAAAAAAGTTAAAAGAATATATTTTTTCTCAAAAAATTGTGAGAAAAATAAATAAAAAATTCTAAAAAAAATCGATTTTTTTCTCAAATAAAAAATATTTTCGAAAAGAAATTATAAATAATTTTGTATAAAAAAAATATCGATTTTTTTAAAAACATGGGCCTATAGGCCCACTAAGCCTTAACGGGGCTTTCTTTTTTGGCTTTTTAAATTATAAATTTTTTTGATCTCTCCAACATGTGAGCTGAGGCCAATAATTAAAGTGTTTGTCAAATTGACAGCTCGCTGCCATGTCTATCCAAGGTATGATTGGTACTATGAATATTTTGACCAATTATTATTTTTTAATTTGTCCACATAGATAATATTATAGTATCTATTAAATTTAATAAATTAAGAGTTTTGATAAATTTATCTATTTAATTTTGAACTCAATAATTAAATAAATTATTTTCATGATTAAAATTTTATTTTTAATTTTAATTAAAATTATGACAAAAAATGTTATTTTAAAATAAAATCAAAAGATAAAATTTAAAAATTTGACGATATTAAATTTAAAATGTAGTCAATCTAATTGATATATTATTTAATTATTGATAATTTAGTTTAATAATATCAAAACATATAAATTTTTAAATTTACTGTAGAAATTTCCAAAAATATAGTTATTATATTTGCCTGTAAAAAAAGTAAAGAAAAATCTTGTATATCCCGTTAAAATTGTTCAATGTTTCAAAGGAAAAAAAATTATATTAAATAACTATTTATAAAAAATAGTATCAAGGACCTATTTCAAACTGGTGGCAATCGTATTTCAGAAACCTTAGTATCCTCGCCGTCGCAAATATTCCAACCGTCACACTTGACGCCGTCGCATCTCAACTAGTCACCACCGTCACACCTGGCCGCCGCGTTCGTTGGCAAAACAAAGAGAGAAAGCCTTTTCCAACACAAAAAAATAGGAGAGCGAAACAGACACTGACAGCACTCCTTTCGATTTCTTTCTCTCTCCTCCTTCTCCGTCTCTGCTTTCTTTCTCAATTCGTCGATCCCAAATCTTCACAGGTTAGGGTTCCGTTTCTCTATCATCTTCCGTTATTTATTTTCATTAGCTTGTTTTTGTTGTTGTAATTGTTAATTTCCTTTATTGTTTGATAATTTAATAATTCATTTCTGTTTTTTTTTGTTTCCACTTGGTGAAGACAGGATTATTATACGAATACGATTCTGATCTTGTAGATCGGCATGAAGGAAACTTTTACTTGATTTTATCGGATATCAGGTTAGATATATTTGCGTATCATATTTTTGCATTTGTTTTAATAAATTTTAGTTTTTGAGGTTGAAGGAGATTTTTGGGATTATTATAGGATATACATATACAGATTTATGTAAAGGTTTACAAGTTTTGTAATTAATTTATAAAAATTTCTGGGACTCAATTCCGTGTATGCATATTGGTGTTTGAAAATTTGAATTGTGACTTCTATATCCTGATTACTGATAATTAAAAATTCAATTTTATTTGGACTTTTTTATTGTTTTTCTGTGTTTATGTTATGAAGTTTTTTATTAAACTTTTTTTTTATTATCATTGTTAATAGTTCTAAATTAAAAAAAGTATAGTGATGATTTGTTTTGAAGCAGCTAACCTAGTACTAATTTTTATATGCATTTATGGTCTATTTTGGTAAATATAGAGAAGGATACAATAATATTTTATTTTATATGATCTGAGAAGGTTTGTGATTCAATGGATGAACCAAACAGGTGCATCGGCACATGCATGGCATAAGGTATTCTCTTCCTTCCTTCTTCTTTTGAGCTTTGGTAGATTCTCTCAATTGTTCTCCGCTGTCGCCGTCGTCATTCGAAACCATAAAAGGAGTGATAGATCATCTTTGACTATGAGGGTTTGCAAGAGGAGGAAAACAAAGAGGTTCATTACATCGCACTTTTGAGGTTAGGTTTTCTGTTTAATAATTGGATTTCAAAAATCAGGTTTCTCATAGGATTACTTTAAATATTGATGTGATTAGTCGATTTCCAGTGCAGGAATTTTGAAAATATTGATGTGATTTGTTGATTTCTGATAGAATTATGTTAAATTTTGTTGATTTCTGATAGGAATTTACTTTTGCTTTATATTTGTATGCTTGCTTCAATTCCTTTTTCACTCTAGGAATCTTAGTAGACTTTTGATAGTTTATTAACTTTTTTTTTTTTTGTGAATTTTTAAGTTTTGGTATTAGGAATCTATTTTCTTTTGGTTAACGGAACAAACTTTTGTTGTTATTTTTAAATTAGAAGTATCTAATTGATTACAGAATCCTACTATATAATTTAATTGAATTAAATATAGAGAATCAAATTGCATCCTGATGTAACTAGGCAATCATCTAAAGCTTAACTACTTCCATTCATTGGTTATTGCACAGATTTTTGGTTCACAAAAAGATTGTTAGTTTATATGTTACACGGAGGATTTTTGTGAGTTATTCTAACATACTTGCTAATATGTGTCCATTTTATCAGTTGTTGCTTGCAAATTAGCCATGCTTACTTCATAATTTTGTATGTCAAACCAAGTAAACATTCTCTATTTTCATTTCTGTATCATAAGATTTTTAAAATCAAATAATTTAATTTAACTTCAAACATGAAAGGGGATAAGATAAAAAATTATTATACTTTATTTGAGCTTGGATTTATTTCTTAAGAAAGTAGGATATCACTTGTTACATATGTGATGTTTTTTTGTTTTTTTTAGAGCACATGTGAAATTTTATGTACTGAATGATTGTTTTTTTGTTCTTCTGTTGCACAGTTGATATTATTACTGGGTGGCTCTGGTGCAGCCCTGCTCTCCGACCTGCTGCCTAATTTTGTATTTAGAGATACAAGAGTACTAAAAAGACAAAAGGCATTGATACAAAATGCTTCAACACCAAATTGTGCAGTCCCCTGCTAGGTTAGGTCTTACAAACCCTAACTCACCATCAATTCTGAACCCCAACCCTCCAAAGCTACCTCCTTCACAGACCCATCATCACCAAGATCGCCAGTTTGCAACTCCTTCAGCTGCTTTACTCTCTCTTTTACCACCCCTCCCTAGAGCACAAGCACTTCTTTTTCAAATGGCTTCCTTAGCTTCTAAGCTCTTTGAAGTATCACCCAACAGGTCTGTTTGGGTCACTGCATTTCGTGGATCGCTTCCAACATTCCTTTCTTCCCAAAGCCAAGCACATTCATCTTCCTCGCTCGAGTCTTCGCCTTCCACCACCAAAGAAATTATTTCACTCTTCACTGCACTTCAAACCCAAATCTTTGAAGCTGTTTCTGAACTCCAAGAAATTATTGATCTACAAGATGCCAAGCAGAAGATTGACCGCGAAATTCGCTCAAAAGATTTGGCACTTCTTGCATTTGCCAACAAACTCAAAGCTGCTGAGCGGGAACTTGACATTCTTGTTGATGATTACTCTGATTATCACCGTAGCACCAAGAGATTCAAATCAGGAGATGGCAGTGAAGATGATTCTTTAACCACCTCAACTGTCTCTTCTCAGCTGAAGCTGTCAGATATACTATCGTATGCCCATCGAATAAGTTACACAACCTTTGCACCACCAGAATTTGGAGCAGGAACGGCTCCTCTTCGTGGTGCATTGCCACCTGCACCACAAGAAGAACAAATGAGAGCTTCACAGTTATATAATTTTGCAGACCTTGATATTGGATTGCCTAGAGCAGTTGAAACTAAGGAGAAAACAGTTGAGGCTATTATTGAGCCTCCACCTATACAGCCTGTGGATACAAATCCACTTTCGAATTTGTCTGCAATTCAAGGGCTGCTACCTCCAAATTTTTCTGTTCCGCCTGGTTGGAAGCCTGGAATGCCTGTACAATTGCCTATTGATATACCAATTAAGCCCCCACCTGGGTGGAAACCAGGGGATCCTGTGGCATTGCCTCCTATGGACTCACTTTCAGTATCAAGATTTGAGGAACCAAAATTACCTCCTCACATTCCTCAGCCCAAGCAGCCAGAAGTTATTCAAGTGCAGCATGTTAATTTGGATCTAGGAGGAAGTGATAGTAGTGATTATAGTAGTGATGAGGCAAGTTCCGACGACGAAGATTGAGAAGTCCATGAAACTTATGATCTCAAATTGTTGACTGTACAAGTGATATTTTGTTTTCATAAGTTTTCCTTTTAATTTAAAATAGTTGTAAATGCATGATATGTCTGAATTCCCAGCATTGATTTTTCCTTCTAGTAATTTGCTCCTTCTGCATTTTATACTTATGTCATTCACCTATGTCTATGTTTAATGTGATAAGGTCCTGTCATTACATCGCACTTTTGAGGTTAGGTTTTCTGTTTAATAATTGGACTTCAAAAATCAGGTTTATCATAGGATTACTTTAAACATTGATGTGAATAGTTGATCTCCGGTGCAGGAATTTTGAAAATATTGATGTGATTTGTTGATTTAAGATAGGATTATGTTAAATTTTGTTTAGAATGTTTTACTTTTGCTTTATATTTGTATGCTTGCTTCAATTCTTTTTTCACTCTAGGAATCTTAGTAGACTTTTGATAGTTTTTTAACCTTTTTTTTATGTTGTGAAGGCCTTGGCAGACATGCTATTGAAGGATTACAATTAGCCCTTCAGTGTTGATACAAAAAGTTTCATCCTCTTTATTAAAAATAAAGAAAAGATAATCATATTGGTTTGCTACCATATGTGAAAAATAGACTAAAGTGTGTGATTCTACGAGCATTAGGTATTTGCAAACTATAACTTATAATCAAAACATAGTTGCAAGACACACTTTGAAAGTCTTATATACAAGATTGGTTTATAGCAACTCTCACAATATTATGTAAGCAACATGCATCTAACACTTAAGTCACTAGATAAAATCACAACGGTGATCAAACTTTTTAGTTAATTGAGGTAAAATAAGCAATTATATACATTTATAAGAAACACAACAAGCAATAAATCGCATAGAATAACAAACAAAGCTAACAGGTAAAATCATGTAGTAAACATATATACTAATAACATAGAGTAATAATAACAACAGTAGAAGCATCATGTAGAAATAAAAGGTAGTACTAACAAAAAAATTAATTTGAAGCAACATATGATAATAGTAATAATAAAAATACTTAAAATTAGTTAAAGAGATTTCTAAGTAATTAATCTTTAAACCAGACTCAATACCTATATAGAATTCACTTATTTAATTACACTAAGTCACAAAAGAAAATTTAATACTATCAACTTTTACTAACTTGTGGGTACCATAATCTATATTATATAGCATAAAATAATTTTACAAATAATTGGTATGCTATTTCATGGTTAGGTAAATTCATAGTAATACACGTTAAAAACAATGATATCACTAACACAAAATAAAATAAAAAGGCTAACATGTTTTTTGAGAAAATTGCCCTTTATTTACAAGAGTAATAATAATGAGTTATTGTTGTCTCTTTCATCAACAATAGAGATAATCAATCTTTTGTATTCATTTAATCAACTACTTAAGATAACAAAAATTATAATTCTTAAAATCCAAATACAATAATTAAAGGACTCCTCGTAACTCTATTAAATTATAATTGTTACAAATACAAAAGACGTCGATATCATGTTTCCCACTCCTCGCAACTCTGTCACATTTGTTGGACTTTAGTTCTCTTAATCCTAATTTTGACATAATTGACAAACATACAATGTTCATACATCATATGATAAATCTAACATTTTAACTGAGCAAGATTTCAGGAACAACAACTCAACTCTATATACTTGAGACAATTGCTTGGAACTCAAGAAATCAACTAAAGTTGAAAATCCACTGAGCAAATCGATTGGGAAATCGATTTCGTAAAAGGATTGTAAGGAAACATACTGTTTGTGGTTACACAATCGATTAGGCAATCGACTGGCACAATTAGAAATAAAAATTGCGCAAGTCAGTGGCAACCTGATTTACAGGCTAATCGATTGACAAATCGATTGTGCACATCACAAAGTAAAAACTGATTGAAACAAATCGATTGGGAAATCGATTGGGCAAGTCACAGGGACAATCCATTTACTAGGCTAATCGATTGGCAAATCGATTGCTTAAATAATATTTCAAAAGTAACATGACCTGTGACAAACACAATTGATTGGACAATCTATTGTGAGAATTTCAATCATGTTAAGTTTGGTATCAATCGATTGAACTAAACAACTGGTAAGAACTTTTTAGGAAAATACTACCAAATCAATTGGCACTCCGATTAACATGAAATTAGCTAAGTCACTGTTTTAAACACAATCGATTGGCAAATCGATTGAAACAAATATTTTGAAATCACAGTGAACTCTCAGTTTGTGGACAAATCGATTATGTGTATTTGTGAATCGATTATGTGACTTAGTAAATCGATTAAGTAATCGATTGGTGTGACCTTATTATTGGAACAAAACACCTGACATCGATTATGCAATCGATTCATATAAGTCTGCACATAATTTACTGAAAAGTGTTTTTAAAAGAATCGATTGGGAAATCGATTGGCTTATGTAGTTTCAAGATTCAAGAAAAACAAGACTCGCGATAATCGATTGACAAATCGATTAGGCCTGTTTTATCACTTTAATGAATCGATTGGTAAATCGATTTATTAGTTGTTTTTCAGAAACTATATAAAAAGTTTTCAATCATTTTCTCAATAACACATTACAACTAATCATAACACTTGAATATACTTCAGAACACTGAAGAACTCTTAAGAACATATTGTTAACATTCTGATATTGTCTTTTTCAGATCAAGACCAAAAGATTATCCATAATCATTAAGAGAACTGAAAAAGAATTCTTGAGAGAAAAAGACAATGTTCTCATAAACACTCAATTGAACAACCAGATTCATGTGAGATACATTGATCAAGATTGAAGACACACTTTGTACTTCTTTTATTTTGTTTGTAACAAATACTCTGTAAAGAAACGACGGTGAAAAATCCAGCTAGAAACTGGTGGCGATCTTCTTGGGTGGGAGGCATCATCAAGAAGGAGCTGTATTTGATCTTGTGTTAGTCTGACGAGTGACTGCAAGGATCAAGGTGTTGATAAAAATCCAACTAGAAACTGGTGGCGATCTTCTTGGGTGAGAGGCATCATCAAGAAGGAGCTGTACTTGATCTTGTGTTAGTCTGACGAGTGACTGCAAGGATCAAGGTGTTGATAAAAATCCAGCTAGAAACTGGTGGCGACCTTCGTTGATGTTGGAATCATCAAGAAGGAGTTGTACTTGATCTTGTGTGAGTCTGCCGAGTGACTGCAAGGATGAAGGGGTTAAACAATAGGAAAGAGATTGAGTTAGATAGATAGGTTTCGAGGAAACTGGACAATCTGTAAACAAGTCTCAATTCTTTCTATTGAAGAAAAAGCTGAAATCCAGTTGGATTGTCAGGACTGGATGTAGGTTGTCTTATTGACAACTGAACCAGGATTAACCTTGGTGCATTCTTCTCTAACCCTTACTCTTTATTATTTGCATTTTATGTTTGTATGATTAATATTGTTTGACATGCATGTATCTTGATTGATCTGTAGACATATTACTGCATAATCTTGACTAGTAATTGATCAATACATGTAAGCGTGAACCTTCGATTAGAATCAACTCCTTGGGACCGTGATTGATCATTAGTTCAATAAAAGAGTTCTTTTGTTGAATTGATCATCAATCTTGTGAAATAATTTTAAAAGACTGTTATAAACCTTTTTCATAAAAACGAGGCCAAAGATACCAACAATTGGTATCAGAGCTTACCTTTTTTAGAGTAATTCTCATAAAAGTTCATGGCCTCAGTTGGATTTCTAGGAGAAGGTGCTTCACTTGTAAGGCATATATTGCATGGAGTGACAACGAAGAATCCTCTGCCTCTTCAGAAGAAGAAGCAAATCTGTGTCTTATGGCAAATACCGACTCAGAATCAGAAAATGAGGTTAGTTCACAATCTAATCCCTCTTATGATGAGCTACAAGAAGCTTTCAATGAATTGCATGATGAGTATGTGAATTCTATTAAACAGTTGATAAGTACAAAGAAAATGCTTGAGCAAATGAAAAATGATCATAAAGAAATTGAAAACTTGTATGAACAACTGAAAAAGGATTCACATGACAAATCTGCAAGATGCATTGAACTTGAAAAACATGTTGCATCATTACAATCTGATTTATTGAAGTTTGCTAGTAGTAAAGATAAACTGAATGCTATACTTAGCAACCAGAGACATGTTAATGAAAAATCTGGTCTTGGATATAACCCAAATAAACATGTTAAAAATAACACTAGAAGTGGTATTGGTTATATGCAAAACAGAAATGTCAAACATAGTCAAAATCTGGTAGTTCAAGGAATATGTATGACACCTTTACTAAGCCAAATAAACATTCATCTTTTGCTGGTTCATGTCATTTCTGTTGCAGAAAAGGAGATTTTGTTTGAAATTGCAAATTTAAAAAACTGGCAAATAGAGGATGGAAACAGATTTGGATAGCAAATAAACAAATTTTTGACACTAACCCCCCAGGACCCAACTTAAATTGGGTACCTAAAATCAATTTTTAAGTATGTCTTGCAGGTGTACTTGACATCCAATAGGCACCCTTGGTACCTAGATAGAGGATGCTCAAAGCACTTGACAGGAGACAAGTCTGAAATTCTTGTCTTTAACATTAAAGGAAGAAGGTTTTGTCAAGTAAGTGGTGTTGATGACACAGGAAATGAGTCAACGACAATAATCAAAAGGAAGTTTCTGATGCTTGAAAGTTTTTCCAGTTACATCGATTGGGTAATCGATTTCCTGCTTGGTTTTTAAGTTTAACGAATCGATTTGGACATCGATTTCGTTGGCCTCTGACTTCAAAATTTCAGAATTTTTTTTACCCTGCCCAAGCGTCGATTTGGCAATCGACTAGTTATTTTATCCACCTAAGGAAATCGATATGGACATCGATTGAGTAAATAAAGGACATCGATTTGGGAATCGATTCAAGTTATAACCATTGTGACTGTTTTTACTAGCCGTTAGAGGAAATGATTACTAAATCGATTGTGATTCCCCAGTAACGGTAACCTAATCGATTGGGAAATCGATTTATGCATCTGAAGGTATAAATAGGAACAGTTATCAATCGATTTACTCACATCATTTCTCCAGTTTTCTCAATTTCTTCTCAGCTATTCATCTACTCTGTTTCTGCGATCGATCTTTGTTTACTATCTTCATTCAAAAACACACACATTACGATCATGGCACATGTTAAGCAAACCCAAACACGCACTCCCTCACCATCATCTTTATCTAGTGGAACCCATTCACCTCCACCTACTTTGTCTAAAAGAATTCTCATTCCAACTCATAAAATTCTTGCCAAAGACAAAGGCAAGGCACCTGCTGTTATTCAAGAGAAACCCAAAAAGAGAAAGGAACCACCAACTGAGAAGCTTTTGGCTGACACCATGAAAGAAATTTCTCAGAAGAAGAAGAAATCAGTTTCTTCACCCCTACCTAAGAAAGTTCCTGCATCTAAGGAAAAAGATGTAAAAGCTACCATTTCTTTAGACTTTCTTAAAAGGAAAATCCATGAGGGTCGGACTCTGGATTTTGCCTATTTTGATGCAGAAGACTTCACTTTTCAAGACCATCTGAGATTTCACGGTCTTGAGGGCTTTCTCTCTTCTACTCTTGATAGTTATCCAAGGTTAATAAGGGAATTCTACTCAACGTTCAAGCTGACTGAAGAAGGATTCAAGGCTCAGGTTAAAGGGAAAAGGATTTCTATGTCATTTGAAGATTTTTCTACTTTATCAGGATTACCATTTCATGGAACTTCTATAGATGGCAGTTCTGAGGCTGACACTGCTGACGAAGGATGGGAAGAATCGTTTGACAGGCATACTTCTGTTAAGGACCTGATGATTGATGGTTTTGTTGAAACCATTTCACTGCCTATCGGTCAAATGAAGGTCCAACATCGAATGTTGATGTATACTCTGACCCGGATGCTTGTGCCACGATCCGGTAACCATGCAGTAGTCTAGAAGTTGGATATACTACTGCTATGGGG
>NC_021165.2:51967436-52002309 GCF_000331145.2 Cicer arietinum
CCAAGGAGCTCAAGATGAGCTGTGCATGGATTGTGCTAAGGCACATGTTGGAAGCTTCACAGAGCAAGTTGGTACTGCCTTATCCTCAACTAATCACAAAGATTCTGAAACACTTCAAAGTTTCTCTGGTCAATGAAGAATCTTCCAAGACCACCCTCATCTTTGGCGAATCAATTGTAAATCGGATGAAATTGAAGAGAGTGAATGGCATTTGGATAAGACCAATGCCAAATGTTGAGTCAACTCCTCCACAAGCTTCTGAACCAGTGGCAGATCCTCCTGCGTATGTAGCGAAATTGCTGGAATTCATGGAAGCTCAGATGGCACACAATGCCAAAATGCTAGAGTGAAATGCAAGGATGGAAGCTGCTTTGACAACTCTCCAAACATCCCTGAATTCAGTTGTTCAGGATGTTGCTGCAATTCAAGCTCACCTAGACCTCAAGCTATCATTTGAAGACATAGCGGATATCGGTCGACAAGCAACAGAGGAACCAAATCCAACTCCCTTAGATCGTTCTGCGACTCACGGTGAGGAGACACCTGCTGAGGGTAATACAACGGTCTCTACCTCTCCCCTAGATAATAGTGAGGACCAGCCCAGTTTAGGAGATTAGGTTTTTAAGTTCTTTGTTGTGATGTCTTGTTATTGCTGTTTTGTTGTTTTTGTTATATGATATATAAGCAAGTTCCTTCATTATTCTCTGATATACATTGCCATACTATGTTTAAGCTGCATATCGTTTGTGCTCTGATAAATTTTTTTAAGTATCCCCAGTTCATATGTTTACTAACATAGGGGGAGGAAAACTTGTTTTAATACTCTCTCCATTTACCGCTTTTTGCATTAACTGACAAAGGGGGAGAGAAATTATAACTTGTTTGATTCAGAGAAATTATATCTTGGTTATAACCTGTTTGTTTATAATGATGCTTATACACTCTCTCCATTTACCGCTTTTTGCATTAACTGACAAAGGGGGAGAGAAATTATAACTTGTTTGATTCAGAGAAATTATATCTTGGTTATAACCTGTTTGTTTATAATTTTTTTTACTATGATGCTTATACTGCTCTGCTATTTTTACTATTTTACTCTGATGACTGATAATACTCTGATGATTGACTAATATAAAATGACTCTGATATTGTTATATAGCAGTTGTACTTATAATCTGATATTCTGATTGTATGATCTGATACTGGTATATATGATGCTATGAAATTATATGTGTTGTTTATATTATATCTTGAAATGCTCAACTCAAGTTAAAATTGTATGATTGTCACTTATGCAAAAAGGGGGAGATTGTTGGACTTTAGTCCTCTTAATCCTAATTTTGACATAATTAACAAACATACCATGTTCATACATCATATGATAAATCTAACATTTTAACTGAGCAAGATTTCAGGAACAACAACTCAACTCTACATACTTGAGACAATTGCTTGGAACTCAAGAAATCAACTAAAGTTGAAAATCCACTGAGCAAATCGATTGGGAAATCGATTTCGTAAAAGAATTGTAAGGAAACATATTGTTTGTGGTTACACAATCGATTAGGCAATCGACTGGCACAATTAGAAATAAAAATTGCGCAAGTCAGTGGCAACCTGATTTACAGGCTAATCGATTGTGCACATCACAAAGTAAAAACTGATTGAAACAAATCGATTGGGAAATCGATTGAACTAAACAACTGGTAAGAACTTTTCAGGAAAATACTACCAAATCGATTGGCACTCCGATTAACATGAAATTAGCTAAGTCACTGTTTTAAACACAATCGATTGGCAAATCGATTGCTTAAATAATATTTCAAAAGTAACATGACCTGTGACAAACACAATTGATTGGACAATCTATTGTGAGAATTTCAATCATGTTAAGTTTGGTATCAATCGATTGGGAAATCGATTGAACTAAACAACTGGTAAGAACTTTTCAGGAAAATACTACCAAATCGATTGGCACTCCGATTAACATGAAATTAGCTAAGTCACTGTTTTAAACACAATCGATTGGCAAATCGATTAGGCCTGTTTTATCACTTTAATGAGTCGATTGGTAAATCGATTTATTAGTTGTTTTTCAGAAACTATATCAACAGTTTTCAATCATTTTCTCAATAACACATTACAACTAATCATAACACTTGAATATACTTCAGAACACTGAAGAACTCTTAAGAACATATTGTTAACATTCTGATATTGCCTTTTTCAGATCAAGACCAAAAGATTATCCATAATCATTAAGAGAGCTGAAAAAGAATTCTTGAGAGAAAAAGACAATGTTCTCATAAACACTCAATTGAACAACCGGATTCTTGTGAGATACATTGATCAAGATTGAAGACACACTTTGTACTTCTTTTATTTTGTTTGTAACAAATACTCTGTAAAGAAACGACTGTGAAAAATCCAGCTAGAAACTGGTGGCGATCTTCTTGGGTGAGAGGCATCATCAAGAAGGAGCTGTACTTGATCTTGTGTTAGTCTGATGAGTGACTGCAAGGATCAAGGTGTTGATAAAAACCCAGCTAGAAACTGGTGGCGATCTTCTTGGGTGAGAGGCATCATCAAGAAGGAGCTGTACTTGATCTTGTGTTAGTCTGACGAGTGACTGCAAGGATCAAGGTGTTGATAAAAATTCAGCTAGAAACTGGTGGCGATCTTCGTTGATGTTGGAATCATCAAGAAGGAGCTGTACTTGATCTTGTGTGAGTCTGCCGAGTGACTGCAAGGATCAAGGGGTTAAGCAATAGGAAAGAGATTGAGTTAGATAGATAGGTTTCGAGGAAACTGGACAATCTGTAAACAAGTCTCAATTCTTTCTATTGAAGAAAAAGCTGAAATCCAGTTGGATTGTCAGGACTGGATGTAGGTTGTCTTATTGACAACTGAACCAGGATAAACCTTGGTGCATTCTTCTCTAACCCTTACTCTTTATTATTTGCATTTTATGTTTGTATGATTAATATTGTTTGACATGCATGTATCTTGATTGATCTGTAGACATATTACTGCATAATCTTGACTAGTAATTGATCAATACATGTAAGCGTGAACCTTCGATTAGAATCAACTCCTTGGTACCGTGATTGATCATTAGTTCAATAAAAGAGTTCTTTTGTTGAATTGATCATCAATCTTGTGAAATAATTTTAAAAGACTGTTATAAACCTTTTTCATAAAAACGAGGCCAAAGATACCAACAACATTTCTTTTAATCTTCACAATAAATTAAAAAATAGGCGAATAAGAAAAAAATAAAAACAAACATTTAATAATCAAATTTTTGTGACATTTAAAATGTAATCTTAAAATACAAAAAAAAGTCAACATTTAATCAAGCAAACAATATAGTTTCATAACAATTTAAATTAACATTAACAAAAACTAAATTTTTTTATATTCAACTAATCGATAAAAATTGTTGTTTCTTATTCTTAACATAAAGCACATAAGCATACATTTTTAAAATTAAAAATACATACAACACAATCCTTTCAAGTAAAACAATGCAACACATAAAAAAATCAAATAAAATTTAGAAGGTTTTTATGTCAGTAATGATCGATTTGGAGAAGGCTTATGACAAAATGAATTGGAATTTTGTTACTCAATGTATTCGAGATTATAGGTTTCATGAGGAGTTAATTAATTTAATTCATCATTGTATTTCTACTTTGTTTTTCAAAATTTTATGGAATGAGGACAAGCTTGATAGCTTTGTCCCGTCTAGAGGTATTCAACAAATTGACCCCTATTCTCCTTATATTTTTGTTATTTGTATGCATCGTCTCTCGCATAATATCGTTGACCAGGATGACGTAGGTTAAGGGAAGTCGATGCGTGCAGGTTGTGCGTGACCTAAGGTGTCTCACATTCTTTTTGCAAATGACCTTCTTCTGTTTGTAGAGGCCCTATAGAGCAAGCTTACTGCATCACATATTGCTTGGATCAATTCTATCAAACCTCGGGCCAAAAGATCCATGTTGAAAAGACTCAAACTTTTTTCTCAGCTAATGCAAATCCTCAGCTTATACGGGAGATTATGCAACATATGAATTTAGAGAAGTTCTGAACTTGGGGAAGTATCTTGGGGTAAACATTACAATGGTAGGAGCTCTAGAAATAGATTTTGACATATTACTAAGCAGATTCAAATGCGTATGAGTTGTTGGAAGCAACAATGTTTGAGCTTGACAAGAAGAATTACTTTGAGTCAGTCTGTATTGAGTTCAATCCCTTACTTTCATATGCAGTATGCCAAAACCCCTACAACTATTTGTAACGAGTTGGAAAAATTACAACGAGGCTTTATCTGGAGAGACACTGAGACAACTTGTAAGGCTCACATGATTAGTTGAGAGGTTTGTAGTATGCCTAAGGAGAATGGTGATCTAAGCATCAAACGAACTTAGTTAATGAATTATGCTTTTCTTTTTAAAATACTTTGGAATTTATTAACTAATTCTAATGACTTATGATGTCAAGTTTTCTAGAATAAGTATGACAGAAATCCAAACTTGCTGGAGAATATGATTTACAAGTGGAATGATTCTCTGTTATGGAAATCTCTAGCGAAGATTTGGGACAAATTTCAACAGAATATTACTTGGAAATTTGGGAATGGAAGGAAGATCAATTTTTGGCTTGATTGTTGTATCCCAATGGAGAAACCTCTTTTCATCAATTTGTTGCAAACTGATTTAATTTTAGATACTAGTTTGACCATTAAAGATGTTGTAAACAGAGAAGGGAAGTGGAACCATGATCTGGAAGTGGAAAGGTCCTTATTGCATCAGACTTTCATTTGGCTTATGTCACATGAGAGACTTTTAACAATCCATACACGACACAAGTGGAACCCAACAATCTTTTTTGAGTGCAACTAGTTTACGGGCACTGAAGAATCTTTGATTCATGTGTTGAGGGATTGCCCATATGCGACACAAATATGGATTAGACTTGTTCCTACCAACAAAATTACTAATTTTTTACTCTTTTTCTGACAGGGATTGGATATCTTACAATCTTAGAGAGAATATTGCAGAGTGTTAGAGAGCTCAGTGGCAACCCATCTTTATGATATGATGTTGGTGCCTGTGGAAATGGAGGAACAAAGCAATTTTTTAAGAAGGATTTCAACATCCTAATAACCCAATTGAAACAATCATGCATCTTGTGAAGGAGATCAAGAATGGAAATCGTGTGAAGAATATACATCTATCGAAACCAAAGATCATGCATGTCTATTGAAGCCGACCATATAGCAATTGGATCAAGCTCAAATGCGATGGTACTTACAAGAGTTCTGCATCCATTGCTAGACGCGGAGGTCTTTTTCGAGATTCTTCTGAAAATTGGATTACATGGTATGCGCGGAAAATTGGTATGCGTAATACTCTCACTACTAAGATATGGGCAATGTTGCATGGATTGAAGTTAGCTTGGCAAGAGAGGCTTAAAAACCTAGTGGTTGAGAGTGACTCCAAAGTCTTGATAGATATGCTCTATTAAGAGCAAGTGGACAACCATATTTTTCCATCCTTAGTTTTTCAGAATCAGAAAGATGACTCAACATGATTGGCATGCCAAAGTCAACCATACATGGTGTGAAGGAAGTTATTGTGTAGATTGATTAGCCAATTATAATCTTACAATAAACAACATTGTGCTCTTCATTCTCCTAATTCTCCCGTTAGATGAATTGAATATCATCTTAGTTGATGATAATTATGGGGTGGGGGGTTTCTTCGCTAGGTTTATTAGAGTTGTTTGTTAATTGTTTCTATTCTTTTTTCTCATGGCCTTTAGGCCCACTTTTGTACCCAAGAAAATTAGAAAATTTATAAGACAATTCTAAGAAGCCCTTAGTTACTCGGGTAAGGACTTTAAAAGAACAACATAAAATTGATAATCAATTGTTAACAAACAACTTCACCAATTAGGTAACAACCACATCACGAATCATGTACAGTCACAAAAAATATATATAGCACATAGGACAATATATAACACATAAAAAAAAATCAAATAATGAACATAATACACAAGCAAACACAACTAACATGACTGACATTTGACCAACACCTAACTCACTTAGTCTAATTGGACAAACTAATGACACCTTAAACTCCGAAATAGAATAACATAAGACTCATACTTAATTTAATTTAGTTTTTAAAACATAAAAAAAAAAAAATTAACTTTGAAAAGCTTTTTGCAAAGATTCAGGATATCACTTACATGACATAAATACTCATGAAATATTTCAACAAGATCACAATTTTAAAATTAAACTTTAAAAAATATGACATTTGAAACTTCTAATATTATTTGTAGTAACTTTACAAGATACATAATTTTACTTCAATCATGACATCACCTATTAAAATTTCAACGATCTTTACAAATGTCACTAACATCCACAATACATGAGACTCCATTAACGCAAAAATATGCAAACTTCAAATCTTTACTTTAAAGAAACTTTTTCATAACTATGTTTTCACAAACGCGCACTCACATACAACAAAAAAGTGAGTTTCAAAATCATTTTGAAAGTATAATATAAGTAAGAAAAACACGCATGATAAAAATATTAAGCTGTGATGTAGCATATCATATATTCAAATAGAGATATCTTCACATTGCAATTCAATTCATATCTTCTTACGAAAGTATTCAAGACAATGATGCAATAATATTCATAAACACTTACTCAACACTTCTATCTCATGTGGTACCATTTTAACTCTGATGTTCTTAGTTAGGAGGTTTTATATGTGCCACCATGCAAGTGGACAGACAATTTAAATTTTTCGTCCTCATAAATTCTCTCAATTTAACTCAAGACACATATATGTAACAATCAAAGTAGACATGTGTTGTATGGTAATTTTTACATTTAAAGGACTACTCCCAAATCACCTACTAAAATACTCCCATAGTCTAAGAATCTTAACTTGAAATTGAACAACAGATCTCCATTCCTAAAATGTAACACTATACATTTATTATACTAACTTTACATTCACAATGAGTCAAAGTAACGACAACACATACTAATATTCAACTCAAGATACATATATGTAATAGTCAAGATTAATGTGTGTTGCATAATAATTCTTAACATTTGAAGAACTAACCCAAGTCACCTAAATATTACGTACCAAAATATTCCTAAAATCGAATAATAGACCATTTATACCAAAAATATAACACCAAACATTTATGATACTAGCATTACATTCACAATGAGTGAAAGTAACAATAACACGTAATAATATTTACATAAAATTAAACACATAATTCAAAATAGAAGTATAAATTACAATATACACATAGTTCTCTTCTAATTTTGATGTACAAAAGATATTCTCACCAAAAAAAAAAAAAAAACTATGCCAAAAGAAATAGATCATAAAGACACTTTCATCTACAATAATCTTCGAGACATCAAACTTGTTTAACTAAAAACATAGAAAACAAACTATTGAAATAAAAATAACATACCAAATAAAGCATATAACATTCTTAATATAGCATATTTATTTTTAAATACTATAATTTTAATAATATAGATGATTAAGTTTTTCTCATTGTTGGTCTCATTATTTGAGCTAGGTAAATGTTGCTTGAAGTGTCCCCTAAACATGACACATACTCCATATTGCACAATTAATATAGTTTGAATAGTGACTAATGTTGACACTTAGGTCCCTTTGTTGAGAGTTATACCTATATTGTAATTTATGTATTGTAAATTCATGAAACTGCAACAACATTTATATTAGAAATATCCACATTATTCATAAGTAAACAACTAGATATCTATTCATGTGATATTCGAATCAATTATGTAATTTATGTTGGATATTTAGAATACATTTTTATAATGTAAATAACCAATTTGTATAACATGCATATAGTGAAAAAATTCATAAATATCATCATTATCAATTATTTGATATTTATTCACATAAACCATGAGTTTCATTAACACTTTACATGCATGTTGTAACAAGACTTGTTAAACATACGTGGTCAACCATATACATATATTAAAATAGATAGTGTTAATGTGTATATTTTGTGTGTGATTATTACTAAATTGTATATTATGAATAATGTATTAGTGTTAATTTTTCATATTACAAGATAAAATAATAGTATTAATAGGGATTGATTTGAAAAAAAGTATAATAATTGTATACAGTAATTTGCGTAGGACCTTATATTTTGAAAAGAAAAAAAAAATCAATGGATGCTTATAAATAAAGACAAGAGTGCCAATTTATTTGGAAAAGATGTTTGTGATATTTATTTTACGATAATTAATGATTATTTACGACCGATGAAACAATTTTATATATATATAATATTGATAAACAATCTACGAATATAATTTGGCTCAAATTGTCACCCTTAACTAAAGAGATTTCTAAAAACGGATAACACAACTAAAGTATCATAAAAAAAATTAATTTAAAGAAAATTCAATTCTTTAGACTTCCATTTATCAAAGAAAAAAAGACTTTGGGTGCGTTTGTTTGAGCTTAAATAAAAATAATTTTTATTTGGGTGCGTTTGTTTGAGCTTAAATTAAAAAAAAAATTTTATTAATTCCCGTTTGTTTGCTATTATAAATTTTTTAAAATGATTTTTAATTAGTTTGTATACAATTTTGTAAAAATGATTTTTTTAAACTACAGTGACCATTTTGTAGACACATTTTAAAATTTGATCAATGTAATTGAGTACTCTTACTCGAAAAAGAGAACAAAACTTACTGGATGAAAACCTAGATGAGGGACGGTTGGAATGAGAAAATTAACGTGTAAAGTTAAAAAAAAAATTGCCATTGTTAGAAGGAGAAAAGCACAACCAATGAATTGATGTAAATTGATTGATAAAAACTTATTAAAAAGGTTAAATTACATTTGTGGTCCATTAACTTAATTTCAGGTAACGTTTTAGTCCCTTATCTTTTTTTTTTCCCGATTTAGTCATTTATTCTTAATAATATCAAATAAAGTATGAAAATATGAGTTTATTTGAAGATATGCATTACGGATTTGATGAAATTTGTATTATATTGAAGAATATAATTAATTTTATGAGTTTTGGTTGAATTTTTTTTTGAATTTTTGTTTAAAAAAGGATAACGTTGTTGAAATTTTAAAACATAAAATATCAAATTGTCATTTAAAATTAAAATAAAGGACCAAGTCGGGAAAAAAAAAAAGATAAATGACTAAAACGTTACCTGAAATTAAGTTAAGGGACCACGAATGTAATTTAGCCTATTAAAAATTAACGGAGGGCAATTTGGGATTTTCAAAATAAGGTAGGGGTAATTGCATCATTTTAATTGTGTTTTGTTTTTCTTTCTCATCTATCACAAGAGGCAAAAGCGAGAAGCTACTGTTTTTAGCTTTTCATATTTAGCTAAAAAATGATTTTTTTTTTTTTATAAATTCATTTTTAAAAAATCTAAAACAAACACCCTTCAAATCCTACAAAATGATTTTTAGCTTGAAAAAATATCTGAAACAAACACACCCTTTTTCTATATATATTGTGACTTTTTTGAGATACGCTTTTTATGTTCCATCACCTTTACATTTTCCTCGACATAATAAATAATCACATATAAATAAATAGAATATAACCTCAATTTATTGCTTCCTCCTTAGTCACGCGCTAAGTTTCTTTTCTAAGTGAATGAGTTCAAAACTGAGAATACTACAACCAATACAATTTATAAATGCTAAAAACTACTTATAATTATGCATATTGTTTGAAAATTACTTATTAAGAAAACATTCAAATTTGTACATTCAAGTCAGGATTTGAATCAAGTTTATTTTTAAATTACTTCTATTCATAACTCTTACCACTGCTTATCAAAATTAATTATATATTTTTTCATGATAACCCCACACAAACACAATGCTACAATTAATAAATAAATTATGATAGCTTAAAAAATTTGATTTTGAAATGCTTATTCGTTGTCACAAAATCAAAGATTGCATATTGAGACAACCGACATTTTATATTATTGTTAAAGTTTGATCCAAGAAACACTAGCATATTTCATTGAAACTATTCTAGGTGACTTTAAACCTTTTAGCAAAATCTCATCATCTATCTCTATTTGAAATAATAGAATAGATAATAGAAAACATAATTGTTACCCTTTATTCTATAATATAATACCATAACACAATCAATAAACAAATTATGATAGCTAAGTAAATTTGATTTTGAAATGCTTATTTCTTTGTCACAAAATCAAGGATTGCATCAGGAGACAATTGCATTTTATATTTGTGTTAAAGTTTGATCCAAGAAGCATAAACATATTTCATTGAAACTAATCTAAGTAACTTTAAACCTTGTAACAAAATCACATCATCTATCTCCATTTGAAATAATAGAATAGATGATAGAAAACATAATCCTTAACCTTTATTCTATAATATAATACCGTAAAACATAAACATAATACCGACCAACACTTTTGTAAGACCCATAATTTTAAAGTACACTTTATGTATTTTTTATATTTTGGATTTTGACTCGGAGGCTTTTTAGCCAAAGTTAATATTTTGGAGTTTATAGGATCAAAAAGTTATTTTGACACCATTTAGAATTACTCGTCGATAAATAAATTTAAATTAAGTGCGGTAAATCCTTTACGGAGAATTTAATGCGTTACGGTGAAATGGTAATTTAACAAATATCTAGATATTTTGAGATATTTGTTAAGTTATGTTTAATATATATATATATATATATATATGTTTGCTTGGAGAGAATAGAAAGAAAGGAAATTAGAAGGAAGGAAAAGGAAAAGAAAAGGTTATATAAAGGAAAGAAGGAAATAGAAAGGAAGGAAAAACAAAGAAAGGAAAAAGGAAGGAAAGAAAATTCCAATTTTCCACCTTCTTCCTCCCGTGCCTCGCGAAAACCCATTTCTTCTCCTTCTTGGTTTTGCTTTCTTTTTCGTTCCTTTTCTTCAAAACTAGTAACCCAAGGTTGGGTGAGTGTTAGAACAAAGGTTTCGCAACTCCACTCTTCCTCTTTGATCCGAAAACGAAGAAAAACGGTATTTGAGATTCAAACACAAACCCCTCCGTTTCTTCTAGATCCAAGCTTCATTTCGCGAAGAGTTAGAAGGGAAAGTTGCTCACTACCACGCTACGGTGCTAGGGGACCAATTTGGAGGCGACGTTGCGAGCGGAGATTTTTACCGGATTTGCTCGCGGTACCAGAAACGCACGTTAGAGTTCGAATACAGACATGCTGTTTTTGCCACTGACTTACTGTGTAGTCGAATACAGACTGCTGTATTCGAATACATTTTGCTACTGACTTGCTGTGTAGTCGAATACAGACTGTTGTATTCGAATACAGACATGCTGTTTTTGCCACTGACTTACTGTGTAGTCGAATACAGACTGCTGTATTCGAATACATTTTGCTACTGACTTGCTGTGTAGTCGAATACAGACTGTTGTATTCGAATACAGACATGCTGTTTTTGCCACTGACTTACTGTGTAGTCGAATACAGACTGCTGTATTCGAATACATTTTGCTACTGACTTGCTGTGTAGTCGAATACAGACTGTTGTATTCGAATACAGACATGCTGTTTTTGCCACTGACTTACTGTGTAGTCGAATACAGACTGCTGTATTCGAATACATTTTGCTACTGACTTGCTGTGTAGTCGAATACAGACTGTTGTATTCGAATACAGACATGCTGTTTTTGCCACTGACTTACTGTGTAGTCGAATACAGACTGCTGTATTCGAATACATTTTGCTACTGACTTGCTGTGTAGTCGAATACAGACTGTTGTATTCGAATACAGACATGCTGTTTTTGCCACTGACTTACTGTGTAGTCGAATACAGACTGCTGTATTCGAATACATTTTGCTACTGACTTGCTGTGTAGTCGAATACAGACTGTTGTATTCGAATACAGACATGCTGTTTTTGCCACTGACTTACTGTGTAGTCGAATACAGACTGCTGTATTCGAATACATTTTGCTACTGACTTGCTGTGTAGTCGAATACAGACTGTTGTATTCGAATACAGACATGCTGTTTTTGCCACTGACTTACTGTGTAGTCGAATACAGACTGCTGTATTCGAATACATTTTGCTACTGACTTGCTGTGTAGTCGAATACAGACTGTTGTATTCGAATACAGACATGCTGTTTTTGCCACTGACTTACTGTGTAGTCGAATACAGACTGCTGTATTCGAATACATTTTGCTACTGACTTGCTGTGTAGTCGAATACAGACTGTTGTATTCGAATACAGACATGCTGTTTTTGCCACTGACTTACTGTGTAGTCGAATACAGACTGCTGTATTCGAATACATTTTGCTACTGACTTGCTGTGTAGTCGAATACAGACTGTTGTATTCGAATACAGACATGCTGTTTTTGCCACTGACTTACTGTGTAGTCGAATACAGACTGCTGTATTCGAATACATTTTGCTACTGACTTGCTGTGTAGTCGAATACAGACTGTTGTATTCGAATACAGACATGCTGTTTTTGCCACTGACTTACTGTGTAGTCGAATACAGACTGCTGTATTCGAATACATTTTGCTACTGACTTGCTGTGTAGTCGAATACAGACTGTTGTATTCGAATACAGACATGCTGTTTTTGCCACTGACTTACTGTGTAGTCGAATACAGACTGCTGTATTCGAATACATTTTGCTACTGACTTGCTGTGTAGTCGAATACAGACTGTTGTATTCGAATACAGACATGCTGTTTTTGCCACTGACTTACTGTGTAGTCGAATACAGACTGCTGTATTCGAATACATTTTGCTACTGACTTGCTGTGTAGTCGAATACAGACTGTTGTATTCGAATACAGACATGCTGTTTTTGCCACTGACTTACTGTGTAGTCGAATACAGACTGCTGTATTCGAATACATTTTGCTACTGACTTGCTGTGTAGTCGAATACAGACTGTTGTATTCGAATACAGACATGCTGTTTTTGCCACTGACTTACTGTGTAGTCGAATACAGACTGCTGTATTCGAATACATTTTGCTACTGACTTGCTGTGTAGTCGAATACAGACTGTTGTATTCGAATACAGACATGCTGTTTTTGCCACTGACTTACTGTGTAGTCGAATACAGACTGCTGTATTCGAATACATTTTGCTACTGACTTGCTGTGTAGTCGAATACAGACTGTTGTATTCGAATACAGACATGCTGTTTTTGCCACTGACTTACTGTGTAGTCGAATACAGACTGCTGTATTCGAATACATTTTGCTACTGACTTGCTGTGTAGTCGAATACAGACTGTTGTATTCGAATACAGACATGCTGTTTTTGCCACTGACTTACTGTGTAGTCGAATACAGACTGCTGTATTCGAATACATTTTGCTACTGACTTGCTGTGTAGTCGAATACAGACTGTTGTATTCGAATACAGACATGCTGTTTTTGCCACTGACTTACTGTGTAGTCGAATACAGACTGCTGTATTCGAATACATTTTGCTACTGACTTGCTGTGTAGTCGAATACAGACTGTTGTATTCGAATACAGACATGCTGTTTTTGCCACTGACTTACTGTGTAGTCGAATACAGACTGCTGTATTCGAATACATTTTGCTACTGACTTGCTGTGTAGTCGAATACAGACTGTTGTATTCGAATACAGACATGCTGTTTTTGCCACTGACTTACTGTGTAGTCGAATACAGACTGCTGTATTCGAATACATTTTGCTACTGACTTGCTGTGTAGTCGAATACAGACTGTTGTATTCGAATACAGACATGCTGTTTTTGCCACTGACTTACTGTGTAGTCGAATACAGACTGCTGTATTCGAATACATTTTGCTACTGACTTGCTGTGTAGTCGAATACAGACTGTTGTATTCGAATACAGACATGCTGTTTTTGCCACTGACTTACTGTGTAGTCGAATACAGACTGCTGTATTCGAATACATTTTGCTACTGACTTGCTGTGTAGTCGAATACAGACTGTTGTATTCGAATACAGACATGCTGTTTTTGCCACTGACTTACTGTGTAGTCGAATACAGACTGCTGTATTCGAATACATTTTGCTACTGACTTGCTGTGTAGTCGAATACAGACTGTTGTATTCGAATACAGACATGCTGTTTTTGCCACTGACTTACTGTGTAGTCGAATACAGACTGCTGTATTCGAATACATTTTGCTACTGACTTGCTGTGTAGTCGAATACAGACTGTTGTATTCGAATACAGACATGCTGTTTTTGCCACTGACTTACTGTGTAGTCGAATACAGACTGCTGTATTCGAATACATTTTGCTACTGACTTGCTGTGTAGTCGAATACAGACTGTTGTATTCGAATACAGACATGCTGTTTTTGCCACTGACTTACTGTGTAGTCGAATACAGACTGCTGTATTCGAATACATTTTGCTACTGACTTGCTGTGTAGTCGAATACAGACTGTTGTATTCGAATACAGACATGCTGTTTTTGCCACTGACTTACTGTGTAGTCGAATACAGACTGCTGTATTCGAATACATTTTGCTACTGACTTGCTGTGTAGTCGAATACAGACTGTTGTATTCGAATACAGACATGCTGTTTTTGCCACTGACTTACTGTGTAGTCGAATACAGACTGCTGTATTCGAATACATTTTGCTACTGACTTGCTGTGTAGTCGAATACAGACTGTTGTATTCGAATACAGACATGCTGTTTTTGCCACTGACTTACTGTGTAGTCGAATACAGACTGCTGTATTCGAATACATTTTGCTACTGACTTGCTGTGTAGTCGAATACAGACTGTTGTATTCGAATACAGACATGCTGTTTTTGCCACTGACTTACTGTGTAGTCGAATACAGACTGCTGTATTCGAATACATTTTGCTACTGACTTGCTGTGTAGTCGAATACAGACTGTTGTATTCGAATACAGACATGCTGTTTTTGCCACTGACTTACTGTGTAGTCGAATACAGACTGCTGTATTCGAATACATTTTGCTACTGACTTGCTGTGTAGTCGAATACAGACTGTTGTATTCGAATACAGACATGCTGTTTTTGCCACTGACTTACTGTGTAGTCGAATACAGACTGCTGTATTCGAATACATTTTGCTACTGACTTGCTGTGTAGTCGAATACAGACTGTTGTATTCGAATACAGACATGCTGTTTTTGCCACTGACTTACTGTGTAGTCGAATACAGACTGCTGTATTCGAATACATTTTGCTACTGACTTGCTGTGTAGTCGAATACAGACTGTTGTATTCGAATACAGACATGCTGTTTTTGCCACTGACTTACTGTGTAGTCGAATACAGACTGCTGTATTCGAATACATTTTGCTACTGACTTGCTGTGTAGTCGAATACAGACTGTTGTATTCGAATACAGACATGCTGTTTTTGCCACTGACTTACTGTGTAGTCGAATACAGACTGCTGTATTCGAATACATTTTGCTACTGACTTGCTGTGTAGTCGAATACAGACTGTTGTATTCGAATACAGACATGCTGTTTTTGCCACTGACTTACTGTGTAGTCGAATACAGACTGCTGTATTCGAATACATTTTGCTACTGACTTGCTGTGTAGTCGAATACAGACTGTTGTATTCGAATACAGACATGCTGTTTTTGCCACTGACTTACTGTGTAGTCGAATACAGACTGCTGTATTCGAATACATTTTGCTACTGACTTGCTGTGTAGTCGAATACAGACTGTTGTATTCGAATACAGACATGCTGTTTTTGCCACTGACTTACTGTGTAGTCGAATACAGACTGCTGTATTCGAATACATTTTGCTACTGACTTGCTGTGTAGTCGAATACAGACTGTTGTATTCGAATACAGACATGCTGTTTTTGCCACTGACTTACTGTGTAGTCGAATACAGACTGCTGTATTCGAATACATTTTGCTACTGACTTGCTGTGTAGTCGAATACAGACTGTTGTATTCGAATACAGACATGCTGTTTTTGCCACTGACTTACTGTGTAGTCGAATACAGACTGCTGTATTCGAATACATTTTGCTACTGACTTGCTGTGTAGTCGAATACAGACTGTTGTATTCGAATACAGACATGCTGTTTTTGCCACTGACTTACTGTGTAGTCGAATACAGACTGCTGTATTCGAATACATTTTGCTACTGACTTGCTGTGTAGTCGAATACAGACTGTTGTATTCGAATACAGACATGCTGTTTTTGCCACTGACTTACTGTGTAGTCGAATACAGACTGCTGTATTCGAATACATTTTGCTACTGACTTGCTGTGTAGTCGAATACAGACTGTTGTATTCGAATACAGACATGCTGTTTTTGCCACTGACTTACTGTGTAGTCGAATACAGACTGCTGTATTCGAATACATTTTGCTACTGACTTGCTGTGTAGTCGAATACAGACTGTTGTATTCGAATACAGACATGCTGTTTTTGCCACTGACTTACTGTGTAGTCGAATACAGACTGCTGTATTCGAATACATTTTGCTACTGACTTGCTGTGTAGTCGAATACAGACTGTTGTATTCGAATACAGACATGCTGTTTTTGCCACTGACTTACTGTGTAGTCGAATACAGACTGCTGTATTCGAATACATTTTGCTACTGACTTGCTGTGTAGTCGAATACAGACTGTTGTATTCGAATACAGACATGCTGTTTTTGCCACTGACTTACTGTGTAGTCGAATACAGACTGCTGTATTCGAATACATTTTGCTACTGACTTGCTGTGTAGTCGAATACAGACTGTTGTATTCGAATACAGACATGCTGTTTTTGCCACTGACTTACTGTGTAGTCGAATACAGACTGCTGTATTCGAATACATTTTGCTACTGACTTGCTGTGTAGTCGAATACAGACTGTTGTATTCGAATACAGACATGCTGTTTTTGCCACTGACTTACTGTGTAGTCGAATACAGACTGCTGTATTCGAATACATTTTGCTACTGACTTGCTGTGTAGTCGAATACAGACTGTTGTATTCGAATACAGACATGCTGTTTTTGCCACTGACTTACTGTGTAGTCGAATACAGACTGCTGTATTCGAATACATTTTGCTACTGACTTGCTGTGTAGTCGAATACAGACTGTTGTATTCGAATACAGACATGCTGTTTTTGCCACTGACTTACTGTGTAGTCGAATACAGACTGCTGTATTCGAATACATTTTGCTACTGACTTGCTGTGTAGTCGAATACAGACTGTTGTATTCGAATACAGACATGCTGTTTTTGCCACTGACTTACTGTGTAGTCGAATACAGACTGCTGTATTCGAATACATTTTGCTACTGACTTGCTGTGTAGTCGAATACAGACTGTTGTATTCGAATACAGACATGCTGTTTTTGCCACTGACTTACTGTGTAGTCGAATACAGACTGCTGTATTCGAATACATTTTGCTACTGACTTGCTGTGTAGTCGAATACAGACTGTTGTATTCGAATACAGACATGCTGTTTTTGCCACTGACTTACTGTGTAGTCGAATACAGACTGCTGTATTCGAATACATTTTGCTACTGACTTGCTGTGTAGTCGAATACAGACTGTTGTATTCGAATACAGACATGCTGTTTTTGCCACTGACTTACTGTGTAGTCGAATACAGACTGCTGTATTCGAATACATTTTGCTACTGACTTGCTGTGTAGTCGAATACAGACTGTTGTATTCGAATACAGACATGCTGTTTTTGCCACTGACTTACTGTGTAGTCGAATACAGACTGCTGTATTCGAATACATTTTGCTACTGACTTGCTGTGTAGTCGAATACAGACTGTTGTATTCGAATACAGACATGCTGTTTTTGCCACTGACTTACTGTGTAGTCGAATACAGACTGCTGTATTCGAATACATTTTGCTACTGACTTGCTGTGTAGTCGAATACAGACTGTTGTATTCGAATACAGACATGCTGTTTTTGCCACTGACTTACTGTGTAGTCGAATACAGACTGCTGTATTCGAATACATTTTGCTACTGACTTGCTGTGTAGTCGAATACAGACTGTTGTATTCGAATACAGACATGCTGTTTTTGCCACTGACTTACTGTGTAGTCGAATACAGACTGCTGTATTCGAATACATTTTGCTACTGACTTGCTGTGTAGTCGAATACAGACTGTTGTATTCGAATACAGACATGCTGTTTTTGCCACTGACTTACTGTGTAGTCGAATACAGACTGCTGTATTCGAATACATTTTGCTACTGACTTGCTGTGTAGTCGAATACAGACTGTTGTATTCGAATACAGACATGCTGTTTTTGCCACTGACTTACTGTGTAGTCGAATACAGACTGCTGTATTCGAATACATTTTGCTACTGACTTGCTGTGTAGTCGAATACAGACTGTTGTATTCGAATACAGACATGCTGTTTTTGCCACTGACTTACTGTGTAGTCGAATACAGACTGCTGTATTCGAATACATTTTGCTACTGACTTGCTGTGTAGTCGAATACAGACTGTTGTATTCGAATACAGACATGCTGTTTTTGCCACTGACTTACTGTGTAGTCGAATACAGACTGCTGTATTCGAATACATTTTGCTACTGACTTGCTGTGTAGTCGAATACAGACTGTTGTATTCGAATACAGACATGCTGTTTTTGCCACTGACTTACTGTGTAGTCGAATACAGACTGCTGTATTCGAATACATTTTGCTACTGACTTGCTGTGTAGTCGAATACAGACTGTTGTATTCGAATACAGACATGCTGTTTTTGCCACTGACTTACTGTGTAGTCGAATACAGACTGCTGTATTCGAATACATTTTGCTACTGACTTGCTGTGTAGTCGAATACAGACTGTTGTATTCGAATACAGACATGCTGTTTTTGCCACTGACTTACTGTGTAGTCGAATACAGACTGCTGTATTCGAATACATTTTGCTACTGACTTGCTGTGTAGTCGAATACAGACTGTTGTATTCGAATACAGACATGCTGTTTTTGCCACTGACTTACTGTGTAGTCGAATACAGACTGCTGTATTCGAATACATTTTGCTACTGACTTGCTGTGTAGTCGAATACAGACTGTTGTATTCGAATACAGACATGCTGTTTTTGCCACTGACTTACTGTGTAGTCGAATACAGACTGCTGTATTCGAATACATTTTGCTACTGACTTGCTGTGTAGTCGAATACAGACTGTTGTATTCGAATACAGACATGCTGTTTTTGCCACTGACTTACTGTGTAGTCGAATACAGACTGCTGTATTCGAATACATTTTGCTACTGACTTGCTGTGTAGTCGAATACAGACTGTTGTATTCGAATACAGACATGCTGTTTTTGCCACTGACTTACTGTGTAGTCGAATACAGACTGCTGTATTCGAATACATTTTGCTACTGACTTGCTGTGTAGTCGAATACAGACTGTTGTATTCGAATACAGACATGCTGTTTTTGCCACTGACTTACTGTGTAGTCGAATACAGACTGCTGTATTCGAATACATTTTGCTACTGACTTGCTGTGTAGTCGAATACAGACTGTTGTATTCGAATACAGACATGCTGTTTTTTTTGCTGAATGCTGAAACAGCCTTGTATTCGAATACAGAGATGCTGTATTCGAATACAACAATATTGTTTTGTTAAAAACTTCATTTCTCAACCTTGTTTATGCATGTTTGGCATATGGAAACCCTTTTAAGGTGCATGCTTAGTTGAAAGGTTATTTTGAGCATTTAAAATCTTAATTGCTATGTGTTAACTGTTATTTTTTTTGGTTGGTGACCCTTTACAATTATTGTGGAAATCTGGGCTTTGCCCTCAGATGAGAGTCAGGACGGTCCTACCGGTTCGTGCCCTACGGACAGGAATAGAGATGGGAACGCTTGACTGCAGCTACGTTAGGAGGATCTCACGGGGCGCGTGGAGATCACTCAGGGTGTTTAGTTGTTTTGTAAAATGATCAGACTAGGTTGTCACAGAGGGAACGGATGTCTTTCTTTTGGGGTTGCGTTTATTTTAAACCGGAAGACTGTACTGTTACTATTATTGTCGGTACGACACCTTAGTTGAATGGGTTCCTTGTATCTTCTGGTTGTTGTTTAAATACTTTGGATGTATGTATTTGAGAAACTTTTTCCGCTGCTTGTAAATTTTAATGACTCAATTAATTATCCAAAGGCATTTCCTGATTTAATTCTCTTTTCTATTTTAATTCCTTTTGAAAAAAAAAAATACACCTTCGCTTTGAAAAACGGGGTGTTACAACTTTAATATAAAGAGAAACTGAATAATACATGTACTATTTAGCCTTCAGTAACTAAAATGAAAATAATACAAGAGGAGAAGATGTTTTTGTTCGATAGAATTCATTAGATACGAGCCTTTTGTCTCTAGTAATATTAGTGAAATCATATTAAATAAAATCTCTTGCCTTACTTTACAAAGGGAGTTTTCTCTTTATATATTAAGAGAATAAACTGTTAGGGAAAAAACTGAAAAACAATAAAATCTAACAAACTAACTACTTAGAGAATAGGGGAAAAATAAAGACCTAGTCATCATACAATATAAACCAATAGATGACTATTATAAAAATGTATTAGCTATGTCTAATATTCCCCCTCTAACTGGAATGGATATCCAACATTCCAAGTTTGGATAAAAGACGTAAGAAATGAATTGGATGTAAAGCTTTTGTGAAGATTTCGGCAGCCTGCTCAGCAAAAGGTATTGGCATTAAGTGAAGAATTCCATCTTGAATCTTGTCTCAAACCAATATGAAGAGACAATATGAAGAGCATATTTATTGTCGCAGTATAGAACAGCCGGCTTAAGATGAGGAATATGCAGGTCGTTCAGTAGGTAAAGAAGCCATTGAGCTTCATATGTAGCTTGGGCCAGCGCACGATATTCAGCCTCAGATGAAGAACGTGAAACAGTGGATTGTTTCTTGCTTTTCCATGAAATTAATGAATCACCAAGGAAGAAGCAACAACCTGTAAAAGAACGTCTTGTGTCTTGACATGCACCCCAATCAGAATCGCAAAAGCCTTTGATTTGAAATGAGGAACGTGCTGGGAAAAATAGTCTTTTACTAGGATTGTTCTTGATGAAGCGAACAATACGAAATGCAGCCTGGAGATGCAAGTCTGTAGGTGCTGAAAGGAATTGGCTCAACCTACAAACAACAAAAGAGATATCAGGACGAGTATTTGTAAGATACAAAAGCTGTCCAATCATTTTTCTAAAAATAGTGGCATTAGAAAGAGGCTGACCAATTGAAATAGACAATTTTAAATTAGCATCCATTGGTGTGGAACATGGTTTTGAACCAAGCGATCCAGTTTCTTCAAGGAGATCCAAAGAATACTTCCTTTGACATAAGGAAATGCCATTGGTATTGCGAGCTATTTCAAAACCAAGAAAATATTTCAATATACCGAGATCTTTAATGCTAAATACAGAGTGCAGAGAAGATTTCATGGATTCAATGTTAGTCAAATTGTTTCCAGCAATTAGAAGATCGTCAACATAAATAAGAATGACAGTAAAACCAGCAGGAGTAGAACGAGTAAACAAGGAATAATCAGATTTAGATTGACAAAAACCAAATTGTTTTAAAGATGAACATAATTTGGTATTCCATTGTCGACTTGCTTGCTTTTATTAGAAACATCAAGTCCAAGATGGACCTTCATATAAACATCCTCAATGAGATCCCCATGAAGAAAAGCCGTGTTTATGTCAAGTTGAAATAAAAACCAATTGTTAACAGCAGCCACATAAAGTAATAATCTAATAGTGGTCATTTTCACAACTGGACTGAATGTGTCTAAATAATCAAGACATTCAGTCTGATTGTATCCTTTAGCAACAAGGCGAGCCTTATGTCGCTCGACATGACCATTAACATGAAATGTTAATTTAAAAATCCACTTACATCCAATCGCCTTTTTATTGCGAGGCAAATAAGTAAGTTCCCACGTATGATTGTTTAAATGAGATTGAAGTTCAGAAGCTATTGCAAGTCTCCAATTGGAGTCGTTAATAGCTTCCGAATAAGAAGTGGGTTCTTTTAAAGTAGAAACAGTTTTAGAAAAAACCTTGTGAGAAATTAATAAGTTGTCATAGCAAATGTATTTAGACAATGGATAAGGAATACGTTCAATGTTGTTAGAAGAAAAAAAACTGGTTATTGAAATTATCCTTTAACATGTAGAAATGTAAATCTTGAAGATATGATGGATGATGAGTTACTCTAGCACTTCTTCGAGGAGTGAAAGTAGGTGTGTGTCTTTCATTACATGAAGCTGCTGAATCAACAGATTTTGAACCTGTAATAGGGGCAGAAGAGCAATTCGAAGGGGAAATGGAAGAGGAAACAGTAGAATTATTGTGAAACTCATCAAAGTCAAAGTCATTACCAACTTGAATAGGATTTGGTTGCGGATAACGTAAATTTACAATAGGATAAGGAAAGATAGACTCGAAAAAACAATGTCGCGAGAAAGAAAAACTTCTTTAGATAGCATATCAAACAATACATAACCTTTAGTACCCGATTTGTTTTCCATATAAACGCATTTGCGAGACCGTGAGTCAAATTTTTTTTTTTATTTGATTGCAAAGTTGTAGAAAAACATAGGCAACCAAAAATCTTTAAGTTGGAAATGTCAGGAGTAGAATCATGCAATATGTGATAAGGAGAAATTTTTCTAAAAAATTTAGATGGCAGCCTATTAGTAAGAAATACTGCATGAATAACGACATGAACCCAAAAAAGTGTGGGTAATTTCACTTGAAATAAAAGGGAATGTGCCACATTCAAAATGTGTTGATGTTTACGCTCAACGATTCCATTTTGTTGAGGTGTCTCAACACAAGATGTTTGATGGACAATGCCATTGGTTTGATAAAAATCTTTTAGAAGGAATTCACTACCATTGTCAGATCTAATGCATTTTACTTTCTTGTTAAATTGAGTATGAATAAAGGATATGAAAGATTTAACAAGCATTGAAGTTTCAGATTTTAGTTCCATAAGAAAAATTCAGCAATATCTACTTTTATCATCGAAAACAGTTAAAAAATATTTATAACCAAACATAGAGGGAACAAAAAAAGGACCCCAAATGTCCATGTGAATTAAATCAAAGCAAGCATTAGAACATGAGAACTATGAGGAAAAGATAACCTTTTCTGTTTGGCAAACAAACATATATCACAAGGTGTAATACATTTATCCACATGAACAAAAGGGAACTATTTATTAATATATGTCAAAGTATCAAGAGAAGGATGACCAAATCGAAAGTGCCAAAGATTACATTTGGAGCTTAGAACATGATTAATACTAGAAAGTAAAATAGAATCAAAAGTACAAGAAATAGCATAACAAGAAGAAATACGTATTTGAGGAAAAGTGAGCAAATATAAGCCATGTTGAACACTAGTTGTACCAATCATCTTCAGAGAGATGGTGTCCTGTATTAAACATTTAGTGGCAAGAAATACCAGATTACAATTAAGAGACCTAGTTAACCTAGGAACATATATGAGATTAGTGGTAAATTGAGGTAAGTAAAGTACGTCAGTTAGATAAAAATTGTTATTGAAAAAGACAGTGCCAGCAAATTGAGCCATAACCATGGAATGAGGTGCAATACGTTTAAAAGATTGAAACATATTAGGAGAAAAACACACATGATCTATGGCTCCTGTATCTAGGAGCCAAGAACGATTGGAAAATAAATTCAAAACTTGATGCGACAAAGGATTACCTAAAACAGTGGAGGATGAATTTTGAAGGTGATTAACAGTGGTGGAAGGTGAATCACTAGAAGCTTGCAACAATGCTAATAAAGCCTTTTGTTGATCCAAAGTGAAATCTAGGGAGCCAACTTCAACATCAGATGTGTTGTTTTCATTAGCACTGCCATTTTCATGATCTTGAGAGGTAGATGAACAATTATTGGAAATAGAACTAGGTCTTGGGTAGTTAGAAGGATAACCGTGTTTCTTAAAACACACATCCACAGTATGACCACGTTTATTGCAGTGCCAACAAATCGTGTATCCACGACCACGACTACCATAGGTGCGACCACCAGTGGAGGAAGAACCACGTCTAGAACTACGGCCAGAATTAGAAACAGCAGCAACAGATTTTTAGTCCTCAGTAGGATTAAAGAATTGCCGTTCTTGTTGTATAAGCATAGAAAAAACCTAACTGATATGAGGAATTGGATCCTAGGCATGGCAACGGGGCGGGTCGGGGGCGGATTTTGCCTCCTCCACTCCCGCACCCGACTAATCGGGGAAAATCCGCACCCGCACCCATTTCATAGCAGGTGTGAAAATTAGACCCCCATCCCCGCCCACACCAGCACCCATTTATATATATAAAATTATAAACCTAAAAAATCATATCTATTATAATTAACATAATAAAATAATTATTATCAGATAATAATAAAATAAAAAATTATTTTATATAGAGATAAGATTATAATTTTTAATATTTAAAAAAATATTAAATATATTTGATATGTATATGTATAGAAAATTCAAAATTTACTCTAATATTACTTGCGGGGCAGGTTTGGGTGCGGGGTGGATATCATCACCCCCGCACCCGTCCCCGCACCAAAAATTTATTTTCGGGGAAAATCCGCACCCGCACCCAATCAAAGCGGGTTTTCCCCGCCCAAATCAAACGGGTTTGGGTGGGTATCCGCGGGTGCGGATTTTTTTGCCATCCCTATTGAATCCATTAACATTATTTGAGATCGAACAGGTGAATATTTCTCATTAAGATCTTTAAGGAACCAAATTACATAATCATTTTCCCGATAATCACGAATTTGTGTTAATAGGGTGCAAGAACATTGAGGTTTACAAGAACATGTAGGTAGAGGACAAAAATTATCAAGTTCTTGCCAAAGCTTTTTCAAACTAGTAAAGTAATTAATAATAGTGGAATCACCTTGACGGAGAGCAAATATTTCTTCTTGTAAATCTGACATGACCATAGTGTTACAGTGATCCCAAGCAATAGAAAGTCGATTAGAGTCTGGAGGGCAATTTAGGGTTCCAATAACGAACCCAAACTTGTTCTTGGATCGGAGAGCAACGAGCATGGCACGAGACCAGGTGTGGAAATTGATGTTGTTAAGTGGCGGAGAGACAAGTGCAAGGCCCGGATTATCACTTGGGTGCATGAAATAGGGATCGAACATATCATGTTGATAGCTTCGATTTGGATTTGAAGAATGCTTGGTTTGGGGATGAATCTGAGATTGATCATCGGATGAAGAAGAAGAAGGGCTATCAGGATCCAATTCCATCGCAAAACAGAAATGGGAAAAAATTTGTTGCGGAGGAATGGAGAATTAGATGCACAAAGGAAGAAGATGAACAAGAAATCAATATGTATTTATTGCTGATACCATGTTAGTGAAATCATATTCAATAAAATCTCTTGCCTTGCTTTACAAAGGGGGTTTTCTCTTTATATATTAAGAGAATAAACTGTTAGGGAAAAAACTGAAAAACAATAAAATCTAACAAACTAACCACTTAGAGAATAAGGGAAAAATAATGACTTAGTCATCATACAAAGTAAACCAATAGATGACTATTATAATAAATGTATTAGCTATGTTTAATAAGTAACATCAAAAAAAAAAAACAAGTAGGAAAAATAAATCAATAGAAAATAAAATGCAGATGGAGACAAACTAGCATACGAAAACAATTGCAATGAGAATTATGATTCATGACCAATGTTATGAGTGGTTAGAGTTCCTTTCTCAAATTTTGATAAGTGATAGAGCAAGATCATTATCAAAAACGGGATGAAAAAATTGAGAGAGAAAATATATATTATCTTTCTAAGTAACACAATCTCATCATTAATCATCTAAAATTCGTTGAGTTGAATCTCTAAATAAGCAAAACATAATCATTCTAAATAAGCAAAACATTGAACATATGACTATATGAATTTAAGATAACATAATCATTTCACAATTCGCATGATTCAACTAATTTCATTTACTCTAGTCATTCATGCACTTAATCAAACACATATAGGTACAATTTCAACAACCCACGTTCGCACTCAAATCATCAAAAAACACAACAATAGCACCTCACAAATTCAATTCACTTAACATAAATATTCAAGAAAGAACATGATGATTAAATTATATATTTTTATAATAGGAATCCTCAGCTTTTCAAAAGATGACTCAAAATCAAACCATAGACTTTCTCCTTATTAAATCCTTGACCTCCTTTAGTTTTCCCTCCATCTCCTCCTATTGCATGCGCCAAAAATGACTTAGAATTATACTTTTACCATGAATTTGAGCAAGGATGAAGAAACAAAAATAGGATTGTTGATGAATGTTTTATTGAAAAGAAAAAAGAGTGAAGGATTAAATTGAAGAGTTTTATTAAAAATGAGAAGGAACAAGGAAGATAATGTAGTATGAGGTTGATTATGAATGGAAAAAGAAATATGAAAGGGAATGATATTGTGAGTGTCGTAGCGATGAAGTTTGAGTGATAAGTAAAGAACAAAAAGAAAAAAATAAATTGAAAAGTGGTATAATAGATGATAAAAAAGTGAGTGAGTTTTTATTTTTATGATACTAGTATGAGTGTGAGAAAGAAAAGAAAATATAATTAAAATTAAAAATAAAATGACATCTATTACTATAATAAACATTCAATTGTAATACATTCAATTGTAGTTTGTTTGACCTTTCCTATAGAATGACAATACACTCCACTAAATCATAAATCCTAATATATAATTTTCTCCCTTTATGAGCATAAACCACTCCATCATAAAACACTACATAAGTCATAATCATCACAATTCAACTCAAACTAATTTATTGATCATATAACTCGAATACAGTACACACATATTAATCTTAATCATTAGTATCGCTATTCAATACTTTATAATATAAAAAATATATCACAGCCAATCTCAAACACCATTTAACATCTCTTATTCACATCATAATAATAGTATAATAAAACAAAACACCAAAAACACTTAAACACACATAAATGACATTATCACCAAAAACACAATTTCGTATGATAATAAGACCGTACAATATGAAACATAAATTAAATTACAATAAATTTATAAGTCGCATTTTAATTTCCATGATCACCAATTTCACTATCTTATTGATTATAACATCGTCGTTGACATACCTCCTGCAAAAGTGGTGATTCTGAAAAAAGTGGTTCAACCCAAACCAACATAATCAACGATGGTGATCAATTTTCACAGTTTTTACTCTATTTTAAATTTTACATCAGTTTTATGGCATCACATTTGAGAGGGTGAACCAGATGGACACAAGCCGATTTCTAGTCCAACTTGGTTCATGTTTTGAAGTGGGGGATGCAAATAAAAGGGGCTAAAAATGTCCCAAGCGGTAAAAACTTGTAAAAAAAACAACATGGATGCATAAAATAGTCCGGCCATCGTAAAAAAAAAAAAATTAACAAAATCTATTGAAAATATTGAAGTGTCAAAAATATCTTAATTACTTTTCGTATTCATCTGTAACTGAAATATTATTCTTCATCAATAACTAAAATATTATACTTCAATATACTCATTTTAAAATAATATCTTTTTCACCAAAATGAATAAATATTATTATAATATATTATTAATTTATCTTAACCACTAAGTCAAAATTATTTTATCATACCATAATAACAATCACACAAAAAAAATTTGATGCAACAACTATAAAAAAATTATCCACACAATTTACCAATATAGATTCAAAAACAAAAAACAAGTTTGATATCAAATTATATATAATCAATAAAATAATTTATTATAAAAGAATTTTTTTTATATAAACAATTACTTAGATCATTAATAATGTTTGACTTTTGTAATAACTAATTCTAAAATCACGTATTTGATTTATCATAAGTTTAAATATATTTTTTATCCATATAAATATAATAATTTTTAGTTTTAGTCTCTATAAAAAAAATTTGGATTTCATCCTTGTAATATCAAAAAAAAAATTATTTGTGATCCTTAATGTTAAGTGGACGTTACAAAAACATAAATTGATAAAGGGAAATGTGGACCAAATATTTAAATATATTTTTGGTCTCTGAAAATATAACAGTTTTCAGTTTTAGTCCTTGAAAAATATTTGTTTAGATTTCATCTCTGCAATATGCAAAAACTTTATTTTTGGTCCTTAACATTAAATGAACGTTACAAAAACGTTAGACAACAAATAGAGAAAAACGTTTAAACTCAACTCACGCTCGATAAATGTTTGAGAAGTTGAAACGCAACATTTCATATTATATATATATATATATATATATATAAGAATTGTGTTTGCATTGTTTGAGGTTTTTGCAATCCTTGCTTTTGGAGCCATGTGGATACGGCTTGCTTTTTGATATTCATAGGGATGGAAAATTTTGTCCACCATCTAGTTTTGAATCATCTAATGAGGATTGTTTGTACCTGTTGTTGATTTATTTCAAAATACAAGGTTGTTATCCATGGTAAGAAGAATTTTGTGGAGAAAAGCATCAAGGGGTGGAAAATGCGTTCTTAGTTTGTAGGTTTGTAGTTGGTTTTGTATAGTTGGAAGCTTTCGTGGACTATGAAGAATTTATGGGGTTGAACCATAAAGTTTCCACCAATGGGAAAACCATTGAGGGATTTTTGAGGGGTTCATGGTGAGGTTAAAGAAAAATAGCCAAGTATGACTAAATTTTTGGTTTTGAATGGAAAAGCTTTATACCAGGCTTGTTGATAGTCCCATTAATTGAATGTTCTACAGTGATTTATTGTGGTTTTGAACTCTAGTGGGAATCGTTTTGGGGTATGAAGGTTTGATCCCCATTCTGAAGGTGGGATTATTTTGTGTATTTTTGCGGTCGAATATGCGACTGGTCCTTCTTTTGGGTTGTCTTGTATTGTTACATAACTCGTTATTTCAAGAATAGATTTGTAGTAAGGTTGGGGTTTTGATAGATCCCAAGGTTTAAAAAACCAGCCTTCTGGAAAAAAAAATTGAAATGACCAATTGAAGATTTTTTTTCATAAAAGTGGTCCTCGATTGTCCAAATGTTCTGAAATTATGTTTTAACAAAATACTCAGATTTTGGTTTAAACAAAGTAATCTGAGATTCGTTTAAAACAATTTTTGATTTTTCTTCTTGTTGTAGTTTTGAAATTATTTTAGAGGATGGTCCCTCCTGTGGGGGTTTTGAAATTAATTTACAGGATGGTCCCTCCTGTGAGGGTTTTGAAATTAATTTACAGGATGATTCCTCCTGTGGGGATTTTGAAATAATTTTTTGAAAAGGGGTCTATGAAGATTCTCCTTTTTCTTGCCCTGATAAAGATGGCAATTCAAGTGAGAGATATTCAATTTCTTTTTGGAGTCTGTGGAGTCTTGCAATTTTTTGAAGATGAAGGTCTTCTTCAATTGAATTCTTAATTTCCTGGAATCTGTCAGGTTCAAGTGTTTGTTGGCTAGCAAGCCATTTTTGGATTTGGTTTTGTTCTTCATTTTCTTCGACGGCTTCTACCCAAGATCGGATGGGTTTTGCCGATGAAAGAGGTTTTGAGTTGTCTAGTGGTTGGTCCTTTTGGACCTCGATTCTTTTTGATTTTCTGGGCATCACTCAAGTCCTGTTTTGAAGAAATTCTCTTGTTAGAAAATCCGGAAATGAGTTTTGATCTCCTTTCAATTTATATATATATATATTTATTAGTGAAAAATATTTAACCTTTTTTTATATTTGTCATTCACAAATCAGTAATCTAATATAAATCATAAAACTTTGTCTTTTTATATATTTTTCTCATGTTTTCTTTTTATATTTATCAGTGACAAATATGTATATCGTATTTTTGTGTATCAGTAACAAATATATATCATGTATGCTTAATATATCAATGACATGTTTTTCCTTTCTATTTATATATATATATATATATATATATATATATATATATATATATATATATATATATATATTAATAAATGTAATAAATAAATAAAATAAACTAAACTCCACCCTAACTTTCATTTTGTTATCTCACTTTTTCCCTCCTTCTTCTTCTTCTCTCTCTCTCGGCTATTCCTCCACCCCCATTTTCATTTTCATTTTCAATTTCATTTTCTCTGCTTTTTCTTCTTCTCACTTAAAGTCACAAACTAGCCTCCTTAAATCATAAATCAATAACGGATGCATTGGCGGGACAACAATATAATTACAAAAAAAAAAGGTAGTTTCAATAAAATTACATTGGTGGTAAATATATAAAATGATGGGACAAATATTTCTGTCTTTTATTGTTTTCCTTCATGGGATAAATATAAATAAAAAATTGTATTTGCAATAAAATTACGATAAATATAAAAAATAATGGGATAAATATTTGTTGGTCTTTTATTTTATTTTTTCTTCTTTCTTCCAATTTCAAACACTATTAAAAAACAAGAGACAAATGTTTTTCAATGATAAATAAAAAGTTTACACATGACAAATATTGTCAGTGGTAAATAAAAAAAATTATAGTACAAGTATTTGCCGCTAATACATAAAAAAACAAGGGATAAATATTTATCATTGATAAATATTAAAACAAAATATAGGACAAATCTTTGTCATTGATAAACATAAGCAAAATATTGGATAAATATTTTTCTCTCATAGACAAAAAAATTGTTAATGGTAAATATAAAAATTACAGAATAAATATTTGACACTAATATATAAAAAAAACACATGACAAATATTTATCATTAATAAATATTAAAAAAGCACGGGACAATTTTTTGACATTGAAAAATACAAAAAAACTATTTGATAAATATTTACCATTGATAAATATATTCAGATTTTTTGTTTAAAATCTACTAAGAGACACATGTAAAATATCAATGTCCCACACGTTTCTTGCTAGTGTAGATATGAAAAGTTGTCTTATGTACCCTGACGTGGAAGAAAATTAGTTTCTTTTGCAAAGTTAGGATGAATTAAATTTTAATTTTGGGATTGAAAATGACGTATTTTCTTTATTTAAGGATATATTACTGAGGCAAAATATCAAATTAATATTTTGAAGATAATCAAACAAGTTAATTAATTTCTAATTATGATTCTAATTATGTTGATATTTAACTTGTGCTTTTGAATGTATTATTCGAAGGTAGGTAATCATATACAACTATAGAACAACACAAAATCATTTTGGTGTATACAAGATTATTCTGGTTCATAAGAACATCAGTCTGGACAAACCAATATCATTATGGTTTTTCACAGAATCAATATAGTCAAACCAAGACCATTATGATTTTTTACAGTATCAACCTTATCAAACAAGATCATTCTGGACAATTCGTTTTAAAAATAATAATGAAAAGAATCAATTCCCAAAATATAGATCTTAAGTGAAACAAATATTAAGGCAACTCATAACCATGTTCAAGCCCAAAAGATTAAAAGAAGCAAAACAACATCAAGAACAATAACAAGATCAATCTCCAGATTAATGGTCTGTATACAAGTACAACTAGTACAACAAGGATAAAAAGGACAATTATGCTACACCTATGCAAAAAGTCCAGCTTGCGTGCAAAGCAGAAAAAACTAACACCAAATAACTGTCAGATGATCTCAGTCACATTACTCACTCAAGCCCAACGAAGAACGTTATGGTTTCAAAGCATGAACGCTCTGGATAAAAAAAAGAACACATGTCTATTAAAACATCACTCTAAACAGTTGGGTTATTAACGGCTACATGAGTTGTCATCAACTTTCATCACGCATATAAGAAAAACCTCAAAGTGAAGATAAATAGCAAGTGTTTCAAGTGCAATCCATTAATCACTTAAACAATCATACTTGAGAAATCAAAGCTCTTCAATCGAGCAAAAAGCTTTAGTTCTTTTTCACTAGATTCAATGATATTTTTATTGAGTTTTCGGCTGAAAATGAATCTCAAACAAGTGTTAAGTAGACTCTCATCCATCAATCTTCTTTCATAATTTCATTTGAAACTCAAGACTATATTCTTAAAGATAGTTTGAGTGGGTTATAAAATCCTTTTTTGTGATTAAAATGTAACGTGTAAAAACTCTTTCTAGATTGAAAGGTAATTGCAAGAAATTCTTTCAAGGTTAATTAAGAGGTGAATATTGTAACTGATCAAGAAAGTTTGTGTGAAAACTCACAAATTATGAGGACTGGACGTAGCCTACCTTGTGTGAACCAGGATACATCATTGTGTGATTCTCTTATCCTTATCCTTAATTATTTCTCACTCCCAAGCACCGATCATGTGGAAATAATCTTTTTAATTTATTTTCACTAACCAATAACATTTTGCATTTCTGTTTTGAAACCAAGATTAATCTTGAGTTAGTTTAAATTTAAAAGCAATAATTAATTTTAAAAGGGAATCACAATTCAAACCGTCTTCCTTGTTACTGACATTATTACTTCATATGTACTATTATGGATTTGATGCTTTATTGATGGATTATATTGTTTAATATTTGGATCTTTATTTTGCAGAAAAATATAGCATCACTACAAGAAATTTGTCATATACCTACAAACGTTTTTAGTGACAATAACTAAAAACGTAGGTATAAATAACCTATACCCACAAATATCCTTTCAAGTAAGGGTATATATCTTGTGTTCTAGTGACAAATTTTAATACATATGTATATACATTTAGAGTTCATTTGATGCGCATGATATGATAGAGACAAAATATGATATAAAACTGAATAAAGATAGGATAGTGATAATACAAACATCATTATGTTTTGTTTTATATGTTGGAACCAAGATGGTTTTATACTTAGGGTTTTGATGCTAACAAGTATTTTACGAAAACAAAATATTTGACTTCACAAAGTATGAAAGAATATTCATGTTTTTTAAAACAATCTAAAATAAGATTTGATTCAAATTTATAATTGAATAAAATCTCTGACCAAGTTGAAAAGAAGATATGGTCAAGATTTGAAGAAAATATGATCAATATCTTATCACAAGAAGATGTGAATTATTTACAAGAAAATTTAATCAAGATTTATCTACAAGAAGATATGAATTATTTACAAGAAAATATGATCAAGAGTTGTTTACAAGAAGAAACACTCACAAAAAGATACATTTATTATTTGCAAAGATAAGATTCATATACTTGACAAATGACAAAATACTGAATTGGACTTAGTCATATTCCTACTTATGAAAGTTCAAGAACTGGTACAACACTATGTTCCCGCCCAGATCAAAGCAAGCAATAGGAATGAAGTTTCATATGAAGAATTTGCAAAAGCAATCTTAACAAACACTAACAGTATCAATCTGAAGAATTTACAAACTCAATCTTAACAAATTACAAACAATACCAATCTGAAGAATTTATAAACTCAATCTTAACAAAATACCAACATAATCAATCTAAAAGAACTACTCTGATTGGATTCAAAAATAAACAATTGCCTAAAGAACATATTATCAAAAAACATCTTGTTCAAAATTATTTTTGAGTAAAATCATTGTTGACCAAGCTAGGAATAAATACGTAATTCAGAATTAAACAAGGACTAAATTGAAGCCCTAATGTTATCTATAAATAGATACTTAAAGCAGAAGAAAAAGATTATCAAAAAATAAAATAAAAAAGTAGAAGAACTCAAGCTCAAAATTCTAAATTCATCTTAGAGTTTAAAGAGAGAAACACTTGTCCAAATGAGAAATAATTTCTTAGAGTATGATAGTCATTGTTATAATCAGCTTGTTAGAAGCAATCACGCAAGTTCCAAGCATTTGTATTCAAAGATAGTGGTGTTAGTGTGCCTTCAACAATCTGGGGTTGTTAGATTGTGTGGAGAAGGCTTGGTTGGTAGGGTCAAGGTGTGTGTGTTCCTCAAAAGTCTGGGATTGACAAGCTATTTGAGAAGACTTACTTGGAGGATTGGGTGCTTTGTAATTCAAGTTGTTGAATTAGTGGATTAAATCCTTCCGAGTGAAGGGATTGGGTGTAGCCAAGTTAGTGGTGAACTAGGATAAATTACTTGTTTCACTTTATCCATGCACTCCTTAGTTTGTTATTGCTTCTACTCCAAGTAAATCATCAAGTCTGAACTAGTTTAATAAAATAATGAAAAAGTTATCAACTTAATCAAACACAACTCAACCCATCTTCCCGTGTTTGCACCTTTAATTGGCATTAGAGCTCGATCTCAATGCTAAGCAATTTATGGTGTTTGAAGAAAGATCCAACACTACAAGAAAAACACCATTTTGTGGCCAACTTTATAAATATTTTGTGGCCGAATAAAACCCTCACAAATTAGTGACCGAAAAAGCCCTCACAAATGTCAAAATTGAAATTGGTCTTTATTTGTGGCTGAAAAAGCCCTCACAAATTTTTAAATATTTAACTGGAATTTGTGGCTGCCTAAGCCCTCACAAAATCACAACATTGTGATTTTGTGAGGGCTTAGGCAGCCACAAAATCAAGTTAAATATTTAAGGATTTTGTGAGGGCTTTTTCAGCCACAAATAAAGACCAATTTCAATTTTGACATTTGTGAGGGCTTTTTCGGTCACTAATTTGTGAGAGTTTTATTCGGCCACAAAATATTTATAAAGTTGGCCACAAAATGATGTTTTTCTTGTAGTG
>NC_021165.2:52010249-52036319 GCF_000331145.2 Cicer arietinum
TTTGTGGCTGCAAAAGCCCTCACAAATGTCAATCTGTTTCTAGCACTTTGTGGCTGCAAAAGCCCTCACAAAATTTTGTGACCAGCTTCTTTGTGGCTGCCAAAAGCCCTCACAAAAGTCACATTTGTGGCTGATTATAGCCATTTGTGAGGGTAAAAGCCCTCACAAAAAGCTTGTTTTCTTGTTGTGCAAGGGTTCAACATGTCTGGATTTAATGAAGATTCTGCTGGAGGAAACATCAACAGACCACCTGTGTTTGACAGAGAACGTTTTGAGTACAAGAAAGACAAGCTGAGAAGTTTCTCTATTTCACAATCTCCTGAAATTTGGGACTTGGTGAAAGATGGTTATATAGCTCGAAAGAATACTTATGGTATTGAGATTCCAAGGAAATAAATGGATGTTGATCAAAAGAAGATGTACAAGATGCATCATAAGTCCAGAACATTCATGATAAATGCAATCACTTTTGAGGAGTTTAACAAGTGCACCAACAAGGAGACAAAAATAGTATTTATGATAGTCCTATTCTGACCTATAAATGAAACAAGCAAGTTTAGGAAGCAAAGGTCAATCTCCTAGTCAAAAAGTATGAGTTTTTCTAGATGGAAGAAGATGAAGGCATCAAAACAATGTTTAACAAATTCCAGACTTTGGTCTCATGATTAATGATACTTGAGAAGAGTTATACTATTGTTGATCATGTGAAGAAGATACTAAGAAGTATACCAAGCAAGTGGAGACCTAAGATCACTACCATTCTGGAAACAAAGGATCTGAATACTCTTAAGCTGGAAGAATTAATCAGCTCTCTCATATCACATGAAATGGAACTTGTAGAGGGTCATCCCAAGAAGAAGCACCTCACAACAATAGCACCTCAAAAATTCAATTCACTTAACATAAATATGCAAGAAAGCACATGATATTTAAATTATATATTTTTATAATAGGAATCCTCAACTTTTCAAAAGATGACCCAAAATAAAACCATAGACTTTCTCCTTATTAAATCCTTGACCTCCTTTAGTTTTCCCTCCATCTCCTCCTATTGCATGCGCCAAAAATGACTTAGAACTATACTTTTACCATGAATTTGAGCAAGGATGAAGAAACAAAAATAGGATTGTTGATGAATGTTTTATTGAAAAGAAAAAAGAGTGAAGGATTAAATTGAAGAGTTTTATTAAAAATGAGAAGGAACAAGGAAGATAATGTAGTATAAGGTTGATTATGAACGGAAGAAGAAATATGAAAGGGAATGATATAGTGAGTATTGTAGCGATGAAGTTTGAGTGATAAGTAAAGAACAAGCAAGTGCACCAACAAGAAGACAAAAAGAGTATTAATGATAGTCCTATTCTAACCTATAAAGGAAACAAGCAAGTTTAAAAATCAAAGGTCAATCTCCTAGTCAAAAAGTATGGGTTTTTCTAGATGGAAGAAGATGAAGGCATCGAAACAATGTTTAACAAATTCCAAACTCTGGTATCATGATTAATGATACTTGAGAAGAGTTATACTATTGTTGATCATGTGAAGAAGATACTAAGAAGTCTACCAAGCAAGTGGAGACTCAGAATCATAATATACTATTGTTTGGAAGGCAACAACAGAATCAGAGGATGATGATTTAGAGGATCAGAATGGAGACTCAGAGGATGAGGAACTTGCTTTCATATCTAGAAAAATTAAGTAGATGTCGCACAACATAAATAAGAAATTTCCCCAAAGGTATTCTAGGAAGTCCAGCATAGGAAATGACGATAAATCTAACAAGAAAAGTATCATCTGCTATGGATGCTATGAACCTGGACATATCAAGTAAGATTGTGCAAATTTGGAGAAAAGGAAACATTAGAGGAAAGATTTCAGATCCAAGAAGAAGAGTATGATAGCTACATGGGACGATTCTGATGAATCCTCTGATGATGAAGACCAAACAAATTTGGCTCTGATGGCTCACACCAACTCTAGCTCTAGATCCAACACAGATTCTAGCTTTGGAAGTAAATCAACATATGAAGAAATTGAGGTATTTTCTGACATATACTCAATTTGATTTAATTACTATTATAAACGACTTCTTGAACAAAAATCACAAATTGTTTTTAAAACTAAAAACACTTAGGAAAGAAAATGCAAACATAAATGAATAAATTAATATTTTAAAGAATCAAAGTGCTGAAATTAAAATAGAAAATACAACTCTGAAAAACTAATATTGCTGAACTTAAGGCTGAAACTCTAACTACTAAAAGTAATCATAGTTCAACATCAATTGAAAATACCACATGCAGCTCTGATAAGCAAAAAGAAGTATTTCAAGATTTTCATGTTAATGGTATGGAAAGAAGCAAGTATGCTTATATGATTTATGGAGTAAGTAGAAATGGTAAAAGAGGTCTAGGATTTAAAGAAACTATAACTGAACTTAAGAAAGGTCACTCCAAATTATCTTGTCCCGTGTTAAATACAAAGAAAGACTAACAATCCAAGACCCAACCAAATTTGGGTACCTAAGAACAAAATTGTATATGTTGCATATGTCATCAACATTCAAGTTAAAACATCAATCATGGTTACCTGGACAATGGATGCTCGCAACTCATGATGGGAGAAAAGTCTATGTTCCAAGAACTAACATTGAGTAAAGTAGGAACTATGACTTTTGGAGGAAAGCAAAAAGGCTAGATCATTGGTCAAGGTACAATTGGTAATGGTATTTCCTCTTCTATAAAAGATGTCTTGTTTGTTAAAGGTCTTAAACATAATTTATTAAGTATTAGTTAGTTAAGTGATAATAAATATGACATTATATTTAATCAAAAAATATGCAAGGCAATTAGTCATAAGGATGGATTTATACTCTTTACAGGTCAAAGACAAAACAATATTTATAATAAATATGTTTAATCTAGAAAAACAATAGGTTAAGTGTCTTATGTAAGTAAATGAAAAAAAAAACTAATTTAGCACAAAAGATTAGGTCATGAAAACCTTAGATTAATTTCAAAACTGAATAAACTTCAACTAGCTAGAGGTCTACCTAAGCTTAGTTACAAAACTGAAATTATGTGTGAAGCTTGTCAAAAGGGAAAACAAACAAAAAAACTCATTTACCCCTAAGAACTCAGTCTCTACCTCAAAACCCTTTGAGCTCTTACATATAGTTCTGTTTGGGCCAGTGAAAATAGCCTCTCTAAGTGGAAATAAATATCACTTTGCTATAGTAGATGATTACACTAGGTGGACATGGGTAAAATTGTTAAGTAAGGATGAATCCTACAAAGTGTTTATCACATTTTACAAACAAATAATGAACGAAAAGGGTCTTAAGATTGTAACAATTATAAGTGATCATGGAGGAGAATTTGAAAATAAGTTTTTTGAAAGTCTTTGTAATGAGAATGGAATCTCTTACAACTTATCCTCTCCTAGAACACCCCAACAAAATTTATTTTTAGAAAGAAAGAAGAGATCACAACAAGAAACGTCCAGAACCATGTTAAATGAGATGAATGTTTCAAAAACCTTTTAAGCTGAAGCAATTAATACTACATGTTAAACTCAAAATAGAGTCTTAATTATGTCTATATTGAATAAAACACCATATGAATTGTGGAAAAGTAAAAAGCCTAACATCTTTTACTTTAAACAATTTGGTTATACTTATTATATATTGAACAGTAAAGATAACCTTGGTGAATTTGATTCCAAATCTCAAAAGTGTACCTCCATTGGATACTCTGAAAGATCTAAGGCTTATAAAGTGTTTAATAGGGAAACTTAGATTGTGTAAGAATTCATATATGTTAAATTTTATGACAAACAACTTGACCTTGAAAAGTCAAAGCAAGATCATGATAGTGCATGTTTATCGAAACCAGAGGAAGCAAGTGCAGAAAAACCAGAAGAACCTGAAAAGTCAGATGATACAAGCAAATCAGAAGAATATGAAAATCTTTAGAGAATGAATCTGATCAAGTAAGAAACAGTTAAGATAAGTTATAAGAAAGATCTGGATGGAACTACAAGTCATCTCATCTTGTAAATCTAATCCTTGGAAGTGCAAGTGATCGCTTGAGGACCAGATCATCACTAGCATATACCACTTTTTTTTGCTTATTCTTATCAATTGAGTCTACCTCTGTTGATGAAGCATTGGCAGATGATGGATGGATTCTTGCAATGCAAAAGAGTTAAATGAATTTAAGAGGAATGATGTTTGGGATCTAGTACCTAGACCAAAGATGAACATTATTGGAACTAAGTGGATTTTCATAAACAAGCTAAATGAAAAAGGTGAAGTGGTCTGAAACAAGGCAAAACTTGTTGCACAAGGCTACAGTCAGCAAGAAGGTATTGATTACACTGAGACATTTTCTCTAGTGGCCAGGTTAGAAGCTATTTGTATCCTACTTTCTTATGTTGCACATAATAACATTACATTATGTCAAATGGATGTTCAAAGTACTTTTTTAAATGGTTATATCAGTGAAGAAGTCTATGTTAAACAACCCCCAAGTTTTGAAAATTCTAAATTTCCAAATCATGTTTTTAAATTTAGGGAATATTTGTATGGTTTAAGAAAAGACATAGGACTTGGTATGATAGACTTAGTAACTTCTTGCTTAAAAATAAATTTGAAAGAGAACAAGTAGATAATACACTTTTTTAGAAAATCAATAGGAGATGACATTCTTATTATTCAAATTTATGTTGATGACATTATTTTTGGATACACTAATGACATTATTTGTCAAGAATTTTCTAAATTGATGCAACTTGAATTTGAAGTGAGCATGGTGGGATAACTTAAGTTCTTTTTAGAGATACAAATTCGGCAAAGTCAAAAAGGTATATACATTCATCAAACTAAATATACAAAATAGCTTCTCAAGTAGCTTAAGATGGGTGATTGCAAATCTATGGCTACACCAATGCACCATACTTGTTCACTTAAAAACGATGAATCAAGCCAAAAAGTTGACTAGAAAATTTATAGATGAATGATCTGATCCTTACTTTACCTTACTGCTTTCAGACCTGACATCATATTTAGTTATGTGTATGTGCAATATTTCAAGGCACTACTAACATTACCTTGTTCTACAAGAAATCTTCTGAGTACAAACAAAGTGAGTATTGGGATTTTGATTATATTGGAGATAAACTTGAGAAGAAAAGCACAGCTGGAAACTGCATATTTCTAGGTGACAACTTAATCTCTTGGTAATGAAAAAGACAAAGCACAATTGTCATGTCAACAGTAGAAGTTGAGTACATTTCAACATCTGGTTATAGCTTTCAACTACTTTGGATGAAACAAAATCTAGAAGACTACAAAATCCTATAAACCAAGATTCCCATTTATTGTGACAACACTTGTGTTATTTTCCTAACCTAAAACCCTATACTTCATTCTATAGCTAAACACATCAAACACTATTTCATTATGGACTTTGTTCAAAAATGTGTGCTTAATATCCAATTTGTAGATATAGAACATCAATGGACTGACATATTCACCAAACCACTAGCTAAAGATAGGTTTGACTACGTCAAGAAAATCATAAACCCTATTCTTTTACCTAACTAATGTTATGCCAACCTTAAAGTAGTTTAACTTCATACTTAGGATAAGTTTTATGTTTTATATTTATGTTATTTTCATTATATTCAAAAAAAGGCAAATTAAAAAAATAAAATAAATAGATGCAAGTTTCACTTTAAAATCTTTTTGTCTGAAGACAAAAGGGGGAGAAAGATGTTTGATAATGTGGGGAGAAAAAATACTTAGACTTAGAGGGAGCTTTAAGTAAGGGGGAATCAAAGTATTTAAAAGAAAAGTTGTTATCAAAATATAATTTTGTCATCATAAAAAAGGGGATAATTTTTTGAACCAAGTTGATTTTATACTTAGAGTTTTGATGTTAACAAAAGTATTTTATGAGAAGAAAAATTTTGACTTCACAGAGTATGAAAGAAGATTCATGTTTTTAAAGACAATCTAAAATAAGATTTGATTCATATTTATAATTGAAGAAAATCTTTGACCAAGTTGAAATGAAGATAAGGTCAAGATTTAAAGAAGATATGATCAATATCTTATCACAAGAAGATATGAATTATTTACAAGAATATGTGATCAAGATTTATCACGAGAAATGAATTATTTACAAGAAGATTTGATCAAAATTTACCTACAAGAAGATACGAATTATTTACAAAAAGATTTGGTCAATATTTATCACAAGAAGATATGAATTATTTAAAAGATGATTTGATCAAGATTTATCTACAAGAAGATATGATTAAGAACTGTTTACAAGAAGAAACACTCACAAGAACATACATTTATTATTTGCAAAGATAAGATTCGGATTTTGACAAAGGACAAACTGATTTGGACTTAGTCATATTCCTACTTGTGAAAGTTCAAGAACCGGTCCAACATTATATTCCCGCCCAGATGAAAGCAAGCAATGAGAAAGAAGTTTCATCTAAAGAATTTGTGAAAGCAATCTTAATAAAATACGAACAATATCAATATGAAGAATTTACAAACTCAATATGAATAAAATACAAACATAATTAATCTAGAAGAAGTGCTTATATTAGATTCAGAAATAAATAATTGGCTAAATAACATATTATCAAAAAAATATCTTGTTCATAATTATTTTTGAATAAGATCATTGTTGACCAAGCAAGAAATAAATATATAATTCAGAATTAAACAAGAACTAAATTGAAGCCCTAATTTTATCTATAAATAGATACGGAAGATTGAAGAAGAAGATTATCGAAAAATTAGAAAAGAGTAGAAGAACTCAAGCTAAAAATTCTAAAGTTATCTTAGAGTTCAAATAGAGAAACACTTGTTTGAATGATAAATATTTTTTAAATGTTTTTCTTAAAGTGTGATAGTCATTGTTATAATCAGCTTTTTAGAAGTAACTACTCAAGTTCCAAACTTTTGTATTCAAACTCGATAGTGGTGTTACTGTGCCTTCAACAATTTGGGATCGTCAGCTTGTGTAAGAAGACTTGGTTGGTAGAGTTAGGGTGTGTGTTACTCAAAAGTCTAGGGTTGTCATATTATTTAATTGATAATTATGCATGCATTTTTTTTTAATATTTATTGATTAAATGATTTGAAAATTTTGAATTTTTAAAAAATAATACTGGTAATTATTTGTTAAATTTTGCTGAAATTGTTTGAATGAAATATAATAATATCAAAATTTCTAAAAGATATTTTATTTAATGACTATTATTTCTTTTAATTTTCATTTCTATTATTTTATTTTTGTTTAGAGAATTGCATCAATTATTTTATTTAATGCCTATTATTACATATAATTTTCATTTTAATATGTTCAAAGAATTGAAAAGGTCTGTTTTCTAGATTTATTCCAATATTTAATAAAATTATAAAGTTTATAATATATTTTTAGTTGAATTATTTCAAAATAAAACAAAATTGACTAAAAAAGTTTAAAATAAATAATAAATTAACAAAATCATAGATTGTAATAAATACATAAAGGGGAGGGATTAAAAAAATAAATTAAAATTAAAAATTTGTTTATGGTGTAATAAATTGTAATTAAAATTTTAAATTTAGAATCTTTTTGGATCATTCCAATTTTAATTAATTTCCTTATTTAGATTGTTTTTAGTTGTTATTTTTTATTTAAATTTAAATAATAATATTTCAGTTAGTTTCTATATGAATGCAATTAATATTGAAGCATTGTGGGAAGATAATCAATTGTAAGAAGACACGTGGAAAAATTATTTTGTGAAATCAATTCCTTTATATATTAAATCAAAATTCAAATGGATTAAAAAATAATGAAAAGTCCAAGTCAACATGCCACATTAGCGAATTTTGTATATCAAACTTAAATAAAAGACTAAAATTGAAGAATCTAAAATTATATGTATTAATCCAAAGCTTTCTACTCATACCATATTAAAGGGGCATACATTATATGGGACTAACATTATATTCATCCCATATTAAAGGGGCATACATTATATGGGACTAACATTATATTCATCCCATATTAAAGGGGCATAAAACAATATTAATCCAAAGCTTTCAATACATTTTCTATATAGTATTTTTATTTATGGATTCTTAATAAGCTGTGTACTAAGGGGGATTCGAAAGCATTTTTTTTTTAATTAATTAACCCGTAAAAGGTTATCTTTTATCTAATTAACAAAAGACAAATATTTGTCTTGTATATATTGGTATTATATATTATAATTAGTGCATTATAATCTTTCTCATATTTTTATCAAATAGATATTCAAGAGACACAAAAATTATCAATTATATATTTATTTTTAACTAATTAATTTGTTAATAAAAAATAATTAATCCTTAAAAATTCATATTTTAACAATTATGACAAACATTTATTTATTTTGTGTATTATTTGTATAGTAAAGGGCAATTATTAAATTATAGAGGTATTAAAGTTTTTTCCCCATAGAAATATCCTTATCAACTAGCATATACAACTATTATTTATTCATTTTATCAAAATTACAATTCCATTTTTAATATATAGTTTTCCAATTTAATATCCTTATCCACTAGCAGATACAACTATTATTTATTCATTTTATCAAAATTACTATTCCATTTTTAATATATAGTTTTCCAATTTAATGTTATTTACTATAATCCTCTCTTATGTATTATATAAATATTCAATACACACAAATAATCAAATATACACATTTTCTCTTAACTAAATGAATTTTGAATGATCATTTTTAGCTAATTGGTTAGAGATAAAAATATCTTGTGTATGTTTGTACAATAAATTCTAATTAGTATATTATAATTTTCTTCACAATTATATAAAAAAAATTCAAGAGATACTAATAATCAAATCTACATATTTGTTTATTTAATTGATCGATGAATGACTATATTTTAACTAATTGATTTGTTACTAAAAATTATCCCGTGTATGATTTGTGCAATTAATTATAATCAGTATTGTAATTTTCTACATTTTTATAAAAAAAATCACAAGACACACTAATAATCAAATACACGTTCTCGCTTAAATAATTTATCATTGAAACATCATCTTTGACTGAATTACTCACTCAGCAACAATTGTACTATCTATAGTTTGTATAGTCAATTATAATTAATGTATTATAATTTTTCTCATATTTCATCAAACGGATATTTGAAAGATACTAATAAATAATTACATATTTATCTTTTAACTAATTCACCAATGAAAAATAACCTTTTAAATAATTTACTATAGTAATCATTCGTCGTGTGTACGATATGTATAGTATATCATAATTAGTGTATTATACATTTGCCGAAGTTGTGTTTTGCTATAGAAACATCAAATAGTAGATACATGTATAATTTATCCATTTTATCAAATTTACTATTTAATTATCAATACGAAATTTATCTATTTAATTTGTTTTCTATAGTTTTCTCTTATATAGTATAAAGATATTCAAGAGACACACGTATAATCAAATACACATTTCTATCTTAACTAATTGATCTATAAATGACCATCTTTAAACTAATTGCCTAGTGGCAAACATATGTCATGCTTATAGTTTGTATGATCAAATATAATTAGTGCATTATAATTTTTATCTAATAGATATTCAAGATACACAATAATAATAAATCACACATTACCTTTTAAATAATTTTAAAAACCTAACTAATGAGATGCTGAGACATCGCTAAAGAGGAATACATCTCACTATGTTGACACTTCAACCCCTAACAATAATCTAAAGCACCCCAAAAATAATTATTAAATAAATTAAGAATAGGAAAAATCTTGGGGACTAGACTAAAAGAGTAATGCTAACAAGTGCTCTAAGGAACATGATATTTAACAAAAGTAGAACTTTTGCATTAGAAAAAACAAATTTTGAGCTTTCAAAAGTTAAATACATGATTTACAATGCACTTTTCAATGTAATATTTCTATCTTTAGATATTTAACAAGTGCTCGAAGTGCACTTGTTAGCATTTTCCTAAAACAAGGGTCATACTAAGAAAATCCGATGGAATAAAACCATGGTAAGAAGAAAAAGAGTGCAATGCAAACAAAACGATATACATCATCAAAACATTAATTAGAAAGACCAAATATATTATGGAAGAAATCTTTTCTTATGAACTGAGGTAAATAATCCAACCAAAACAAACACATTCTTTTCTCTATAAATGTGAAAAACCTTGAAACTCATTCCTTTAAGAAGAGAAATATAGTTTTCAACCTATTCATCAAATGCCACGAATCCAATTAAGATTCTTAAAAGAGTCAACCACAAACAAATATTCGCTTTTTAACCGAATGCAAAACCAATCTTTAGAATAAACAATTTCAATAGGAAGCCTAACCATTGACTACTATGCATGAAAAGAAGTAATGATGCATCGCAAAAACTTCCAATAAAAGTAGTTCTCCAATCCTTAAAAATACCACCACCACTGGTCTCACCAATAATCTAGTAATGTAGTAGCAAAGCATAATTGAAGAAGAGATGCAAGGAACTTTTAGAAACCACACTACACGAGCTACAAACTGAACCCATAACACACTCACATTTGCAAAGATTGTCATATTTTAAAATTTTGTTATGGATGAGCTTCCAAACCATAAAATCCGAGAAGGTTGACAAATGAAATATATCTTACTGTTTTATTAAAAACAAATATGAAATCAACTCCTAATGTATATCATTCTAAGAATCAACTCCTAATGTATCATTCTAAGTTAGTTAACTTAGCTTTCAAGTCACTTGCTATAGTGTCATGGCAATTACAAAATAGGTGGTTAAATTGCATGCACAAAATTAAAAATATGTCTTTTTTGGTTTCATATATATAAATTGGGAAGAAAATCATTTTGCAAACAAGATTGCATCCCTTGACCTTACAATTTAGATCTTTACATAGTGGAATGTTATTTCTTTCATTCTTAAAAAAGATTTTAATCATAATAGATTAGGTTTATCTTAATTTAAATTATTGATTTATGTCAATCTGATTGTACCTGATTCTCTTCTTTTACGTATATTATTGGGTGGTGTTAAAAAAACTCGATTTGAATTTTTATTTTATACTTACCAACATTAATTAACAAATTTTTTCATTCGGGTTTTCGATTCAACGAATCCGACCCGAGTAATTCTTAGAAACAAATTCTCTGTTGTAACTGCGTGATGCAATTATAACTCACAACCGTCTGATGACAATGAATGTTTGAGATTATTTTAGTATATATGAAATCTAAACCGTTCAATCTAAAATTAATAGCCGAGATTGATTAGAGCATATAATGGGGTAAATAATATAACTGCAGAATATCCAGGTCCGTGATTCCACTTGAAGGGGAAAAAACACACACGCACAGGTGAACGCAGACAACTGGGTCTTCATATTGCACTTCGCAAGATGAGATGAGAGTGATGACAGGAACACAATTCTGTGTGAAAGAAAAAAGACCAACTATGATATGAAAGAACTAATTTAGATTTTTCACATAGAAAGAGTCACACTCTTCTTCTGTCTCTCTCTCTCTCTCTCTCTCTCTCTCTCTCTATTCTTCTCTATCTTTTCCTCTCTCTTGATTCGAAAAAGTAGATTGCGATATACTCGGAATTTCATTTCCAAGATATTAATATTTTTATTTTATCTTTTTGAAAAAAAATGGAAGAAGCAAAGGCAATGCACCAGCAGCAACAACAGCAACAGCAACAGCTATTGATGCAAGAACAACAACAAAGACAACAACAACAACATTTTCTGCTCTTACAACAATTACAAAAGCAGCAACAACAACAGCAACAAGCAGCAATTTCTCGTTTCCCTTCCAACATTGACGCTCACTTGCGTCCCATAAGACCTCTCAATCTTCAACAAAACCCTAACCCTAACCCTAACCCTAATCCTAATCCCATTCTCAATTTACACCAAAACCCTAATTCAAATCACCTACCTCAGCAGCAACAGCAACAGCAACAGGCTCAGCAATCACAGCAGCAGCAACAGCAACAGCAAAAGATGATTCGGCCTGGAAATCAAATGGAGCTTCAGATGGCTTACCAAGATGCTTGGAGAGTCTGTCATCCGGATTTCAAGCGACCCTTTTCTTCGCTCGAAGATGCTTGCGAGAGGTTTCTTCTCTCTCCTCAACTATTAATTTTTGTGTATTCAACTAAATGCTTTTTTGTGTTTCTAATTCGTCACTGTTTTTCTAATTTGTATTTTTTCTTTTTATAAATAATAAATATTATATACAATGTTTGAGTTTAATTGATATGCATTATCAGATAAATTAGTTTTACCTTGACATCCATTAAAAATAATGTTGGAATTGTCTATTTTTCCATGTCATATCATTAAAGTTGGTGATTTGGTGGAATACATGGTTGCTATTGGATGGTAGTATAAAACTGTTTAACACTTGTTGTGTATATCCAATTTTCTCATAATGTTTTTGCTTACCTTTTAATAATAATATATACAATGTGAAGAAGGGTCCAAGATGATTATAATTAGCTTGCATCCTGTATAGCTTGTGGTTGTGGATTTTAATGTAGCGTGATTTGAATGGTGATTAACTTGTTTTAACTAGAAAAGGAAACCCATGCAATCATTTGTGGGTGTGTGGTATAGATAGAAATTATTATTTTTTTGTCCTTATGCTTGCATACAAGTTTTATGTGTGCTTATCTGGTTGATAATGTTGATTCACAGAAAGTATTATGTAAGCAACAACCGTTAACTTGTGTGATTCTACAAATTTCAAGTGATTTGAAGTGGTTGTTTTAATCAGTATATGTCTATTCCAGAGGCAGAAAATAGGAAAGAAAGATCTTATGTGTGCTAAATAGCTAACGGCTATTGGTTTAAGATTAATTTATTGTGTCATTAAATCCACCTACTCTTAATTTATGCATTGAATTCTCCTACTTTGAATTTATGCAAACGAGCTTCAACCTGTTTGAAGCTATGATTAGAGTTTTTTTGGGGTGTCTGTGCTTATAGGGTTTTCATGGAGATACGTGAAAGTACTTTACTATGAGTCATTAGGACTAGTCCTCCATATAAACAATAAAATAATAAATCCAGAGGGTTACTATCTTTATATATAGAAAATTAAAATTTTGAAATTAATTGTCTTTGTAGTGCTTGTATATGGATGTAGTATAATTTGTGTTTTCTATATGCAGCATTTATTATGGTGGAATCTTATTTTCCTCGTTAATTATATTTGTGGCTTTGCCATCCCTTGTTGCAGTTTGTTCTGAAGTTCCTTTTGAGACTTAGTCTTAGTTCCTCTCAAGTTATGCTTTGTGATTTTATTTGTTATTACACCATTATGTCAATAGTCTCTGAAGATAAGCGTGTAGAATTTCTTGAGTAACTTTGGAAGAATCAGATGGAATATCTCATGACAAAGATAAGTGTCAGACTTGTGGGGTGTTCAAAACGAGTTAAGATCCTCTCCATTTTCTTTCTCTATTTCTCCTCTCCATTACTATAGTTTTAAAGTGTTTTGAGGTGTATTACAAATATTTGGGCCCTCCAAACGTTACATTGATACTTTTATACTCACAAAACTAAGGTAATGGAAGAGATGGAGAAGGTGGAAAATGGAGAGGATCATAACCCGTTAAAACGAATATTGTTTTCATTGTATACGTGATATGAAGCCGTTTCTTCGACATGCCTTTTGTTTTCTGTCAATTATTTGTTGAAGAGATTCCCAGTGCTATGTTATTTGAAACTGGCCTTCAATTGTTTGATTATAACAACCTTTTCAAATTTCAACTAAATTTTGCACTTTTTTCTTCCCTTTTCTTTTTGGGTTATGCAATGTTCAGTTGGTTATGTCTCTCATTTCTTGAATTTGAAAGGTGATAGGACCCCGAATTTAAAGGAGGAAATTAACCATATAATTGAATTGAAAATAGATTTATTACAGAGGATAACTCCTATTACCCCAGAGCCAAAGTTTCTCAGAGAAGAGACATTTCTCTCTCTGTTGAAACCATAAGATTTCTAACTGAGTAATGTTCAATGCCTTCTCTCTTGCTATCCCTATCCTTTATATAATTACCATTCTCCTATAACAAACTAGCCAGTACCCACATCAGCAAATATAACCAACTCCCCTATTTAACACATTTGTTGGGCTTAGGCCCAAACCTAGTACCTAACAAAAGGCAAGTCAAACTATCAATTGTATTTCATTAGCATTAGTATTAGTATTAGTATTAGTATTGGGCTACCTCTAGCTGCTGGTTAGGGTGACTACAGCTTGTTCAAAACCATCCTTTGCGTGTTGTCAAGTTTCTGTTTCTGAATAGATTTCACTGTTGTACTGCCCCAACAAGTACAAATGTTGATTGAGAAACATTTTTCTACGAACTGCTTTTCAATTGGCAAATTTTTACTTCATGATATTGATTTGTATGCAAACAAAATGTAAGAATTCTTGTTAACCTTAGCTGGGATTAGAAAGATACTTCAAGTAATGTTGATCATTGTTAATATTGCATGGTTTGCCTTTCATTAATTTAAGGTGATGCCAGCCAAAAGAGTGTTGGCTGCGTTTGGGGTAACAACTTGCGTGTTTATTGAATAAATATTATCATCATATAAGCGCTAATGTATAAATTATCTCTATATATAAATCAAAGAGGAATGTAGTTAAACGGTTTTTGTGCAAGTTGTATATATTTTCATATGCTATTAATATTATGAGTAGCTTACTGAAATAAGCTGAAAAGAACTTATGAACGAGTCTTAAGCAGTTTTTATAAGCTCTCTGAAACTTAGGCAGTTTTATCTCATAAGATAAGCTCAATAAGTCATAAATAAGCTATTCCAGACGGACCCCTAGTTGACTTTTTGTTATATGCTTATATCCCAATCAGATATATGAATCTAAATTTTATTCAGCATCAGTTTTTTGGGCTTAATACTGATTCTATCTCTTCACTTGCGGTTTCTCTCACTGCAGCCTGCTCTTTATTTGGATTTGCTACACATCTTTTCAGAATTCTATCATGTTGGTTTGCCTTATTTGAGTTAAAGCTGCCTTTTCCATCTTATATGTTCAACTTTCAACCTTTGATATTTGGTGTTCAACCCAGTGTTATGTTAATTGTTTGGCTTTTAGAAATGTTTAGAACATGGTATCTAGTGTTCCAACTTTATTTTCCTTGTCATTGGCCCTGTTTCTAAGAGCATATAAAAATTCTCTATTTATTTATGTTTGGGTTAAGTTATTGTCCATTCCCGCGTCCTTACTCGTAATTTTGCTATATGAGTATTTGTTTTACTTAGATGTAGTTTTGCCAAACTTATAACATCAGGTTCTCTATCAAATCTAATTCTTACTCTACCATATGACAATTGATATGTGTTAATCGGTTTCACTCAACAGAAGCGGGAGACTAACTGTTGATTTATTTTAATATATATTATAAATCAATCTGTCATTCTACTGGTTTATTGATACACTGCAATTGCATGGTGTTATAACTTCTACTACAGTGTACCACTTGATTTCGCGTGTGTATATATATATATATATATATAGAATAAATGCATTAATAAGTTGTGCTCCCTATAGAAAGTAGTGTATGTATGATTTCATATATCATTTGATTTAATTTTTCTTGCTGTGTGTAACATTCTATTAACTGTTATATATGTACCTCCATCATAGCTCTGTAATTGCTTTTTTATCCTGACTGTGTTTCATTGAAATACGCTATTGCAATTTTGAGCATATCATTTGTAAACAACTACAACATTTCCATGTTTGGGGTGTAATGCAAATGAGATTTTCTCTTTACATGGATTTCTAATGTCTCAGAATTTCCCTAAATTTTCCTTCTGCAGATTATTGCCATATCATGTTGTAGCAGATTATGAAGCAGAAGAGGATGACAGGATACTCGATTCCGACACAACTGGCCAGATGCTTTCAAGGTCCCAGCAGTGGGATAATAATATTGCTGCTAAAATTTCCGAGTTTACAGCAACATTTGAGAAGCAAGCGCTTGCCTTCAACATAATATCGCAGAAGAGAAATTTGGGAGAATTTCGGTCCGAGGAAAGACTTATGATTGAACAGGCACTTCTACAAGAGGAAAAACGGGCCCTGATCGAATTAAGAGCAGAATTAGAATCTAGGGAGAAGGCTGGCCGTGAAGCCCACGAGGCTAAACTACGGATGGCAGCAATGTATCAAGCAGAGCAGCAGGCAAGGGCTGATTCACAGTCTCATACTGAAATGATGTCTCGAGCCCCTATAAGAGGGAGTGCACTCGGTTCCCAAGGCAGTGGTGATATTGTGATGGGTGGCCATGACATGGGAGATCAGGATCAGGGCGGTAATCAGGGTGAGATGATGAATGGATGGGGAAACAATTCACAGAGAGATGACAAGGAGCCGTCTGAGGATTTCTTGAACGACGAGGCCGAAAATGGGGACACTGGTACGCCAGATGGGTGGCGTGAAGTTGGTGAATTTGATTTGAATGCTAGGTGAGATATTTGAATTAAAACCAACTGGGAGAGTTTGAATTATGTGTAAGGATCGATACTCATTTTGAAATAGCATTATCCTGTGTATCTACAAGTTAATATCTTGAGATTACTTCTTTCTCAACTCACACAAGCCGAATGAAACTATTGAATCAATATTAAGATTTGATGAATATCATGCTTATGCTCTTAGCCTAGTGTAACATGGTTGGATTATTTCTTACAACCTTAAGATAAATGTTAAAACCTATAAAATTGTATCGTTAAAATTGAGGAACTTACCATTTTAAGGATTTAAATGGTGTTCATTAGCGACTATCAGTAACATTAGAGTTCATGCAGAATTTTTACAGAATAACTTTAGCTTTTTCCCATTAGTAAGGCGCCACAGTGGGAGGTTGGGGATTCTAGATGGCAAAAGGAAATATTGAAGGGCTAGTATATTTATTATTTAGAGATAAAAAAACTTGTTTCTAAATGTAATAATTTCAATATAAATATATATCGATTATTTTCTTATATAAATATTATAATCGTACACGATCTTTGAAAAGAAAAGAGAATATACTATTACTATCATGATTCATGAACACCTTATCCCCACTAGGCACACCTTCACACATGCACTATGCCACACTGGCACGTAATTTATGTCTAACCGTCTTTCATCAGATTATGACAGAACAACAGAATCGACAACATAAAAAACAAAAACAAAACGATGTCAAATTTTCCTAAGGATAGTTTTTTTTTTTACAAACTTACAATGGAATCTTTTTTAAATGGCAGACAACATTATTTAATTTATATCGTCTAAAATTTTAAGTCTCATCTGAAAAGAGTTTAAATTATTTATAAAAAATAAATAAAAGAATTCAGATGGTTATCCTGGCAATGAAACTTTCAAAGCAGTTCCAACATGGCTTTATAAATCAATATTCTTTACAAAAGCTATATTTTGTCTATTGAGAAAAAAAAAATACCTATAAATGTTCAGTGAGTTAGAAAACTAGCAAAGTTATCAATTAAGTGTATAGATGATTAACAGAAAACATAGAGAGGTTCAAAGCTAATGAAACACCCATTTGCCAAAAATAAAAAGAAATTTACAAACCCATAATTTAATCTCACTTTATAGAAGCGAAATCCTAAATAAAATAGTTTGATAAATCAATGGACCAACTAAATGATATCACTTATAAAGTCCTTTAAATGGGATAGATCTTAGATTAACCTTTAGAAGTTACACTACTTTACCCCAAGTCACTTGGGACTACCCTCAAGCGTAATATACAACACAAGTATTCTTTTCTGACCTATCCATATAAGAACAGTATTTAAAAAGTTAATATATTTTATTAAATTTCAGACAAAATATATCAATTTTTTAAATACTATTTTTAGTTATATTTTATTCAGAGAGAGTTCCTCTTGAAAAAAATACGAGTAGATTTTCATCAACTATCTCTCGAAGCTTTATAGCCCAAATGTTCGTTTGTATTCAACCTTCTTTCAAGGAAGCATGCATTCTTTACAGCTAAGACTCTCCAAAGTTTAAACTCTTATCATTTAAATGAGTATCGTTTTCCCCCAAACCTCCACAAGTTCAGATAATTAGTTACAAAGATAGATACGGAATTGGTTCTAGCACTCTTGAGTGGCTCAACACTTCCAGAAAGGTTACCTGTATGTGTATATAATTAGAAAAATGTCATTTTGCCATAAAATGAGGGTGTGGTACACCTATAATTTAAGCTAAATAATATTGAGAAAAAAAAAAAAAAAGAAAGAGTAACATTTTCTATTTCTTGGACCAATATGCATTCATCTTGCCAAATCTGGAATACTCAACCCTCATGTTCTCCGCACCGCATAAACTTTGAAACGATATCGAACAATCAAAGTTGAGCTAATTACAGTGAGAAAATAAAAGAATGAGGGAAGAAGACACTGAAAACGAAAAGAAGAAAAGTATTCACAAACTCTACAAAATATTAGGCAGCTGAGAATCCAATCTCTGCTGCAATTCCTTGTTCTTCAAAGAGAGTTCCGCCTTTTGCTCCTTGTAGCTTTGGAGTAAGTATTCCTTTCCTTCTATTGCCTCTTTCAATTCTCCCACTTGCCTTTTCAGCATTTCGATTCGCTCCTCCTCGTCCCTTGTTTTTTCAGGTAGGTCCAAATTAATATCACCATTTGGATGGCCATTTCGTGTCTCGGCAGACCAAGCCGTGCCAGTGGAAGATTTGTCATGGGGAACATATCCAACACAATGATCTGCAATTGCTTTCCTTAGCCGTTGGATCTCTCTCTCTGAGTCAAATAAGTCCCGGTTTGTAGCTTCGAGCTGCAATTGCAAATGAGAAGAAAGTCCCAGCTGATCATTGAGTGAATTTTGCAATTCAGCCATTTGATCTTGCATCTCTAGTATCATATCATCTCTTCTCTTCAATTGTTGTCGAAGTTTCTGTATGACTTCCCGCTTACTGAAAATATCAGAACCAGATTCTGACACACATGGTGAATCTGAACAGTTTGAAAGATGGAATGGCTTTGAAGGCAATTCAAGACGATCAGGGGAGCAAGACCAGACAACACCATTTTCTTTGCTAAACTCGGCAGGAGGAACAGTCACCAAAGGGAGGGCCCCGTTGAATTCACTAAGCATCTGTCCATTTTGTGGGCACTTTAGTTCCATAGAACCTCCAGTTCCTGTCCATCATCACATGCATAATCTAAGTCAGATGCAACACATACCGAGAAAAAGTTTAATCATTCAAGGACTGGATGCCCTGTTCAGCAAAATGACTCCGTGATGAAAGGATGTTAGGTAATTTTACATCACAGAGAATGTGGAACCAGAACTACTATTAACATGATTTTTAACTGTAAATATAATTACCAATTAATTGCAAATAACTGGTGTACAAAGAAAGTAGACAAGCTTTAATCAGAATTCAGAAGCCAATCTCATACATATTCAAGAATAAGTAAATTCAGGTTAGCCTAAAATGTCTGCGTTATTCCTATATCTGCCGATACTAATTAAAATGTTCTATATCTCCACAACTGCAATTAAAATACAAGGTCAAATACCAATATCATAGACCTGTTGTGCTAAAGATCTGATTTGGAATTCTCATTCACTGGATTAGAACATTTTGTTGCAACACTTCCCACCCTACCTTATGAGTACAGATAAATAAGTTGCATCTGCACACCAATTCTGACATCTACAACTTTATGCAGAACTTCTGTAAATATTAGCACACGTAACAATGATATTCGATTGAAGTGCTAATGATTTAGAACTGGAACCCGAGATAGATAATAAATAATATGAGAATGAAACAAAACTTGAGATAGACGATAAATAATAAAGAGATGTTTCATGAACATCATAACACGTTGTTGGAATAAGGTCCACTGCAATAACAACCAAGGCTTATCACACAATATAGAGTCGGCTACATTGACCAAACAACGCCATATCATTCTGTCATATAGCATATCTTTTTCCAGCTCATTAATCTCCAGATATTTCCTAATAGTTGTCAAAGTTTTCCTCGCCTATAGCAATTTGACTACCCTCCACTAACACTAAAAAATGTAGACTAAGATATAGAAAACAGTGATGAACTCAACAAGTCTTAGAAAATGAAAAAAAACATAACACCCAATCCAACATAATTCAAAATTCAAGAACAAACTTTCTGAATGGAAAAATACAAATTCTAGATGGTGAAAAATAAATTAAAAGGAAAATACTGCAACTGGTCATCAAAATTTAAAACTCAGAAATATAAAAAACATTTTTAAAGAACAAATTAGACCTGAATTGCAACTGAAGCAGCCATGATTATCTTGCGTTTGGGAATATCTATTAGGCTGCATAAAGCAATCTGGAGGTTTCCTTATGTTGGAGGATTTTCCATTTCCTGAAGTTAGAAACAAAATTCAGAATCCACACTATAGACAAAGGACACATCGGTGCCCTTCAAATTACCATTTGAGTATGAGTATCACATAGATTTCCCTTTTAGGTAAATAAAATTAAACAAAATAAAGACAAAAGACACAGAACAGAAAAGGTGGAAAGTCCTCCCTATGCTATAAGCAAAAGTAACCATATGCACACTAATTAAGAATCTTACTACCTCTGTCTCTTTTTATAAGCATTCATTATATATTTCACATATATTAAGAAAAGTCGATAGTGTAATTAATGTATATATTTTGTGTATGACTATTACTAAATTACCCTTTGTGTATAAATGTATTCAATGTGATTTTTCATCTTCCAAGACAAATTGATACAATTAATAGGGATGGTAGTTGCATTATAACCACATGACATGTTATTTTGCTTATATTTGAGTCCATAGAGATTAGTTATGTACCTTTAAGAATAGTAGTTGCATTATGCTTCGGCTTTGAGTCAAGTGCTTGTTTCAACTTGTAACCAAGACGAATAGACAATGTACTCAACAAAGCACCAGCAGCAATAATAAGCCAATTAGGCCCTTCAACACGAGTATGATTTGCTTTATGAACTCTAGAACCATTGGTTTGTGGTTTCATTTTAAGAGCCAAAATCAACCAAAACAAAAAATGTTCAGGGTTGTCCAGGAACTACCTACACAATCAGATACCAAATTTTCATTATCACTATCACAATGTGACACACATGAAAAATATACAGGTAATGTCTAAAACACGGTAAATTCTGAAAATTTAATTACTGTATTGCAATTTGATATACTCACCAAATAAAAACAAAATTAACCTTTTGATATTTATGATGAATAATACTACTCTGGTCACTATTATAACCGAACTTCTTTACTTTTTGAGCAAAATGAATTTCTTAACAACCATAAAATCTAGTTTATTTTGCTTATAACAGTGACCTAAGGGAATATCTAATATTGCTCGTTTGAAACATAAATAAAAATTGTTCCATTCATTCCCTACTCAGTGTCTCCCCTGTATAATCTATCAATCAATTGAACTTCAAAAGAAAAACTGTTCAATTAGATTTTATGAGTTTTGGGGTAAACATTAAAACAATAGATGCATTGGCACTTGACAGTTCGAACATTCTAAAATACATGAATAAATAAGAAACAAAAAACATAAGAAACACATATTTCCCTTAAACCCTTTATCATCATCTCTTGCTTTCATTTCCAGCCGTAGATTAAAAAACCGTCATCGAGGAAGAGGCAATCGAAAAACGTAGCACCAAAAAGCATTTTCATGTTAAAATTACTAATACTAAACAAAAATAATAAAAAAGGAAGAAGAAATGAGAAGGAAACAAAAAGTTGGAAAGAAAGAAAGAAATGGAAAAGTACCTGGGGGAACGGCGTTAGTTTAGGAATAGAGGGTGGGGAAAGGGTGGTGGAGAGTGGTGGTGGAGGGAGGCATGGTGAGTGAGTGGAAGGCGGGTGAGTGAGTGGAGAAAATGGGGGAAAACGGAAAAGGGTTTTTTATGATGTGCGGCTAACGAACTGAGTGAAGGGGACACGGTAAGTGTGTTGTGTGGAACAATCTATATTCTGAGTGTGAGAGAAAGGGTGGGTTTCGCAATAAAGAAATATTTGACTGGTAAAAAAGAGGAAAAAGAAAAAAGAACATAAAATTCTGATGATACAATAAAATGTAGTAAAGACGCTTAAAACAAGTTATGAGTGAAAAAGACCCAATTTTTTATGGTCGGAAAAATTGGTATATATATTTTTAGTCGGTAAAAAAAAATAAAAACACTTAATTACAATTTGGACTCATCTATTTTTATTAATTTATATAATTGATCTACTTGTTTTAAAATTTAATAATTTTAATCATTCTCTTACATTTTTAAATTGAAAAATAATAAGTTGGCATATGTCACTTATAAATGCTCTTTAATTATTTATATATCATTAATTAAATTATAAAAATAAATAACTTCATAAATTGAAATTAAAATTTTTAGATGATTTTATTGCAATTTCATGGATAATTATTTCATATCATTGTACCATATGTCACATCAATTAGACCTTGACACATTATTATTTTTTAGTTTGAAAAATAGAGGGACTGAAACGCACCATTTCAAAAAAAAAAGTTAATTAATAATAATAATAATAAATAATAAATAAAACCAACCCTTGACTCTTACTCTCTTTTTATCCACTCTCGCTCTCTTTTTATCCACACTTACTCTCTTTTTATCTCACTCCCTCCTTGTTCTCCTCTTTCTTCTCTCTGGGCAAACACCACCCCTCCTCCATTTTTTTCTTCTTCTTTCTTTCTCATTGCTTCTTCTCATCTACAACACATAAACCTTCAACCCTTAAAAGGAATTTAACATCCCAAAGAGCATAACTTCTCATACTCCTACAAATACTCTTGGTTAGAATTTTTGAAGTCTTAAAAATATTTTTGATACTCAGATTTGTTAGTTGAGGTCTTGCCGGCTACTGTGGGAGTTGTTGGAGAACCAACTTAGTCGATTCTCCATACTTGCGAGTAGATGACTATCATTGTCCTATATTTTTATTATGCTATAATTATTATTTTACTCGTTTTCTATATTAAAGTGTTTATTTAAAAATGTGAGGAACACAACATTTTAATTTTTCTCCATTTTATCCTTTGTTTATTTTCATAGTCTTTGATATATAATATGTTAATAGTTTGATTTATTTATGATTATAAAGTATTTAACTATTGAATTATTATACGGCTGAATATATTTTCCATGAGTTACGATGAAATGAGATATTTTGTTTAAATATGTGTTTTGGAAATCGTTGTTTTAATTATGAAATCGTTAACGGCGGTAGATGCACTTAGTTACATCGTTTTGATTAGGGAGAGTTATCCATTAGATGGTGTCGCCCCTATGAGAGATGTCATCCGTAAGAGGAGAGTGCTATCAACGTAAGCTCCCTAATTGATGTTGATGCGTTGCGAGATTGAGAGGAGAGAGCTATCCGTTATATGGAGCAACCCCTAAGGGAAATGCGGCCCTTAAGAGGAAAGGGCTGTCAATGAGATGAAGTCGCCTCTTCTTCTCAAAAATTTATATTTTTACTTGTTTGATTTCCTATGTTTTTCTTGTTACTCATTGCGATTTCACTTTTCTATAAATTGGATTTTTAATATTTCTACATGAACGATTAAATTACAAGTTTAACGAGTTTATCGTGCGTATACTTTATTTGAGAGATAATCATATTTTTGACGGTATTGTTTAATATAATTGCCACAAGATTGTAAAATAATCATCCGTGCCCGTTTTTGTGTTTTCCTTCTAGTTGATGGTGATTGTTGTCTCCTCAATAAGTCTTTGTGACTTACCCCTTCGTGTTGTTTATTTTATTTTCAGATTCACAAGCAGTTGAGTAGCAAGTTATTTAGATTCAAGTCTCGGTCATAATTTTTTTGGTAGGCCTCTTTGATCGGTGACCTTTTTTATAAAGTTTGTTGAGTCGTGATGTAATTTGCAGCTATTTTGAGTCTAGAAAGTATTTTGGGAAATGTATTAAACAATTAGATTATGCTCTTTGGATTATGAGTAAATTGAAAGTTAAATAGGGATTTTATAAATTTGGGAACGTTGAAGTTACATAGGGTACTCTGTCGAAATTTCGAGAAAAATTATATATATATTTTTTTAAAATGATTATCGAGAACTATTTACTTGTTTAATTGTTAAGTTAGTTGGTAGGTTTGCCAAGCTATGTGTATAGCTTGTGCGCCGATCACAATGTTTAGTTTTTGGGTCGTGACAAAGTTGGTATCAGGGCTCAGTTGTAGGTCCTAATAGCTGCAAATATAGGGTGATAATAGATTTTTGTCAGTAAATTGTGTACTCAGGAACAACTTACTTGCAAGGGCTACTAGCACTCTATAAGAGTCTCATCTATTTTTTAAATATTTGTTTAAATTCATCATCAATATCTTTCCACATTTTCTTGTCGTCTTGTTTAATTTTTGATTGATGTTGTTTGATTAGATGAGAATGCCACCCTAGACTAGGAATCCTACTATAAGGGAAATTTTTGTTAAGTCAATTGCCCAAGCCCAAGGTGCTCGTCAACGAGGTCGTGTTTTAGTTCATGCTTGAAATCAGCATAGAGCTAATGTTGGCGGACGTGGCTTGAATGCCGATGTTGAGGTACCTAGGAGGAGGCAGATAAATCTAGCCATGGAAGAGTTTGATGATGGTTTACATGGATTAAAATAGGTTGTGCAACAACTTGTTGGGGTTGTCGTCGGACAACAACATGAGGGTGATCAAAGACATGAAAATTCCAATGGTCAACAAGAGGTTAGACAAGTTGAGCTTTAGAAGATGGTTGCAACGAGGGGGATTGATGTTACTTTACCAGACTTCATGAAGCTTAAATCCCCTACTTTTTCTGGGTCTAGCACAACTGAGGACCTACTGTCACGACCCAAAAGTTTAATGTCGTGACCGGCGCACAAGCTATACTCCTAGCCTGGCAAGCCTATCAATTAACTTAACAATTAAACAACTAAATCGCTCTTTAACCGTTTAAAAATATATATATATATATGATTTTTCTCGAAATTTCGACAGAGTATCCTCTATAACTTCAACATTCCCAAATTTTGTAAAATCCCTGTTCAACTTTCAATCTAGTCATAATTCAAATAACATAATCCAATTGTTTAATACTCTTCTAAAAAAACTAAATAGACTTTCTAGACTCCAAAATAGCTGCAATTACATAGACTCAACAAATGTAACAAAAATGGTCCTCGATCAAAGAGGCCTACCAAAAAAAAAAGTTTGTTGAGACTTGAATCAAATAATAGATTCCTACTCAGCTGCTTGCGAATCTGAAAAAAATAAGCAACATAAAGGGGTAAGTCACAAAGACTTAGTGAGGAGATAACAACCACCACCAATTAGAAGGGAAACACAAAAGGCACGAATAACTGTTTAATCGCTTGACAGAAATATTAAAAATCCAGTGAATAACGAAACGAAATCAAAATGAACAACCTTAAAATCATTATAAAAATCAAACAAGTAACAATACAAATTTTTAGAACCAAGAGGCGGCTTTATCTCATTGATAGCCCTTTCCTCATAAGGGTGGCATTTCCCTTAGGGGCGGCTCCATCTAACGGATGGCCCTCTCCTCTCAATCCCGCAACGCATCGTCACATATCAATTAGGGAGTTTACATCGCGTTGATAGCCCTCTCCTCCTACGGATGACATTTCTCATAGGGGCGGCTCCATCTAACGGGTAACTCTCCCTAATCAACACGAGGTAACTAGGTGCACCTAACGCAGTTAACGATTTAATAACAATAACACCGATTTTCCAAAACGCGCATTTAAAATCATTTCATCGTAATTCGTGAAAAGCATATTCAATCGCATAACAAATCAAGATTTAAATACTTTAAATCATACGTAAATCAAATTAATAACATATTATATAA
>NC_021165.2:52036814-52038887 GCF_000331145.2 Cicer arietinum
CAGTTAACGATTTAATAACAATAACACCGATTTTCCAAAACGCGCATTTAAAATCATTTCATCGTAATTCGTGAAAAGCATATTCAATCGCATAACAAATCAAGATTTAAATACTTTAAATCATACGTAAATCAAATTAATAACATATTATATAACAACGACCGTTAAATTAAATAATTAACGAAATCGAGATAAAATTCAAAGGTTGTGTTTCCCACATTTTTCAATAAATACTTTAATATAGAAAACAAGTAAAATAATAATAATAGCAGTATAAAAATATATGACGATGATCGTCGTCAACTCACAGTTATGGAGAATCGTCTAAGTTTGCTCTCCAACAACTCTCAGAGTAGCCGACAAGGTCTCAGTCGACAAATCTGAGTATCAAAAATATTTCCAAGACTTTAGAGAAATTTATTCTAAAGTTTAACTACCTCTAGGAAACCATCAACATCATTTAAGTATACTCTAAGCACAAAATAATATTTTTACTCAAATCTACATTTTTCTATGAATTCATACTAGGATTAGAGTTGTACATTTACCTCAATGAGTCTCAATAAACCACTCTCAAGAGATGGGTACCCTTTTCCTTCCTTAGAACACAAACCCTAACCCCAAAAATCCCAACCAAAAGAATTTGTAGGAGTTTGAGAAATTAAGCTTGTGGGAATGTTAAATCTCTTTTAAGGATTGATGGTTTGAGTAATAGAATGAGAAGAAGCAATGTGAAGGGAAGGAAAAGAAAGAAAGAAGAAAACAACAAAAAAATGGAGGAGGGGGAGGGTGAATGCTTCCTGCCGAGAGGAAGAGAGAGAGAGGAAATGGGAAAAAATGAATTTGAAAAAGAATGATATGAGGTGGCAAGGGTTTTTGTTTTTATTTAATTATTATTATTATTATTATTATTATTATTATTATTATTATTATTATAATATATATATATATTTTTTTACATGGGCGTAACAATCTCCTCCCCTTAAAAAAATTCGTCCTCGAATTTATTTAATAAATGCCACTAACCTTGAGTATCAACATAAGTGTGGGTACTTTGCACGGATGACTTCTTCGGGTTCCCAAGTAGTTTCTTCACCTGATGGACCACACCAAAGAACTTTTACTGAAACGACATCCTTTGAGCATAAACGTCTCACTTGGCGATCTAATATAACTACTGGATGTTCAACGTACGATAGGCTCTCATCTAACTGTACGTCTTCATGATTAATGACATGAGAAGGGTCGTGAAGATACTTCCGAAGCATCGAAATATGAAAAACTGGATGAACTCCCGAGAGATCCGGTGGAAGTGCCAAGCGATACGCTACTGGTCCGACTCTCTCTAAAACTTCAAATGGTCCAATGAACCTTGGGCTTAGTTTCCCCTTTTTACCAAACCGCAACACTCCTTTCATTGGTGAAACTCGTAAGAATACATGTTCTCCCACTGAAAACTCTAAGGGACGACGCCTCTTATCAGAATAAGATTTTTGCCTACTTTGAGCTGTCACTAAGCGATCCCGAATCAATTTAACTTTTTCAATGGCATCTTGAATCAATTCTGGACCGACTAATTTAGCTTCACGAACTTCAAACCACCCTATCGGAGACCTACAACGTCTTCCGTACAAAGCCTCGAACGGAGCCATTTGAATACTAGATTGATAAGTATTATTGTATGCAAATTCCATCAAGGGCAAATGTTGATCCCAACTACCCCCAAGATCCAGAACACAAGCACGGAGCATATCTTCCAATATTTGTATAGTCCTTTCAGATTGACCATCTATTTGAGGATGAAAAGCAGTGCTAAGCTTCAAACGAGTCCCTAATGAAGTTTGGAACGACTTCCAAAATTGAGCAGTAAATTGAGCCCACAGTCAGAAATAATAGACACCGGTACACCATGCAAAGAGACAATTTTATCTAAATAAAGTTTAGCATATTGAGATGCAGTATAAGTAGTCTTCACAGGCAAAAAGTGTGCAGATTTGGTCAACCGATCTATAATCACCCACACCGAGTCATAACCCTTTTGGGTTCATGGTAATCCTATGACAAAATCCATAG
>NC_021165.2:52039833-52043499 GCF_000331145.2 Cicer arietinum
GCAGCCATTTCCAAATCATGTGTGGGATAGTTCACTTCATGCCTCTTGAGTTGTCTAGATGCATAGGCAATAACTTTACCTTGTTACATAAGTACACAACCGAGACCAACTCTAGAAGCATCACAATAAACTGCATAACTTTCACCACCTATAGGTAATGCCAAAATAGGTGCTGACGTCAAGTACTCCTTCAATTTTTGAAAGCTTTCCGCACATGCATTAGTCCATCGGAACTTAACTTTCTTCTGGGTCAACCTAGTCAATGAAGATGCAACCTTTGAGAAATCCTTCACAAAATGTCGATAATAGCCAGCTAAGCCAAGAAAACTCTGAATCTCCTTCACTGTGGTAGGTCTGGGCCAATTATGGACTGCTTCCACCTTACTTGGATCTACGCTTATTCCATTCTTAGACACAACATGTCCTAAAAATGCCACACTATCCAGCCAAAACTGACATTTTGAGAATTTGGCATATAATTGTTTATCTCTTAAGGTTTGCAAAACCAACATTAAATGTCGCTCGTGTTCTTCTTTACTCTTGGAATAAACAAGGATGTCATCAATAAACACAATCACAAATTGATCCAAGAATGGTTTAAAAACGCGATTCATCAAATCCATGAAAGCTGCTGGGGCATTAGTAAGCCCGAAAGACATAACCAGGAATTCATAATGTCCATAACGCGTGCGGAAAGCTGTCTTTGTTATGTCATCCCTCTTAATCTTCAACAGGTGATACCCCGATCGCAAATCAATCATAGAGAAACATTGAGCTCCTTGAAGTTGGTCAAACAACTCATCAATGCGGGGTAACGGATATTTATTCTTCACAGTTACTTTATTCAACTGTCGGTAGTCTACACATAGCCGCATGGATCCATATTTCTTCTTTACAAATAAGACGGGTGTTCCCCAAGGAGAAGAACTTGGACGAATAAAACCCTTATCAAGAAGATCTTGAAGTTGTTCCCTTAACTCTTTAAGTTCTGCTGGTGCCATACGATAAGGAGGTATGGGTATAGGATGAGTGTTTGGAACTAAGTCTATAGAGAATTTAATCTCCCTATCAGGTGGTAATCCAGGAAGTTCTTCAGGAAAAACATATGGAAATTCACGTGCTATTGGAATTTTTTCCAATTCCTCTTCAGCCACTTGTGTATCCCTTACCACGGCTAAGTACGCTTGACAACCTCTTCTCATTAACTTGCTAGCTGCCAAGGCTGAGATTTGGTTATGTGGTACCCAACCACGTCCTCCTTGAAATGAGAAGACTGATTGTCCTGGTATCTCAAATTTCACCACTTTGTTATGACAATCCAAAGTGGCATGATGCAAAGCCAACCAATCCATACCCAAAATCACATCGAAATCTATCAAGTCAATAAACTACTAAACTACCGGCAACACCTTGTCATCAATAATTACATCACAAGAACGATACACCGACTTAGCAAGCAAATTTCCACCAACAGGTGTAGCTACAACTAAAGTCTCTTCTAAAGAAGATGAACATTTACCAAGTTGAGTAGCAAACCACAAGGATACAAAAGAATGTGTAGCTCCAGGATCAAACAAAACATGAGCATCTCTAGAACATATAGAAAGTATACTTGTAACTACTGCATTGGATGTTTGAGCATCCTAACGAGTCAAAGCAAACACTCGAGCCTGACCTCTTCCTGCTGGTATCTGACCTCTACCACCAAATCCTCTACCTCGCTGCTGGAATGTTCCTGAACCTCTGACATAAGAATTTCCACTCTGACGCACAGATGCAGAATGAGTTTGAGAAGATGTCAAAGTTGTTGGTGCTGATGCATAACTAGAGGATGGATGTGTCGTATCTACATGACAATCCCTCCTGATGTGACCTATTTGGCCACATTGGTAGCACACCTTAACATTACCATCTCTAGAACAATTCCCGAAGTGAAACCTACCACAAGTAGAACATCGTGTAGCTGAAACACCAGAATGTCTCTGAGGGAAAATGGATTGTGATGCTGCTCCAGAATCTAATCTACGAATCTGCACTGTCCTAGAAGACTGCCCACTACGACCACCCCTTTGAGACATGAGTCCTTGTTGTCCCTGATAACCAAACATAGATCCACCACCGCGGTTTGAATAGTTACTGTAAGATCCTTCATTCCTTTGCTTCTTATGTGAATCTTGTCTATTGCCTCCTTTTTCCTTTTGTCGTTGCTCAATCAAAAGAGCCAAACTCAAAACCTCAGCAAAAGTAGAACAATTCGAACCAACCACAAATCTAAATAAATAATCCTTCAATCCTCTAATGAACCTCTTAACACGCATCTCCTCAGTGATAAGATAAGGAGCATGTCTAGAGAGCTGTGTAAAACGAGCACTATACTCTGAAACTGTCATACTCTCTATTTGCTCCAATCGCTCAAACTCATGAGCTAATCCATCTCTAACACTCTCCGGAAGAAAACGAGCCATGAAGAACTGAGAGAACTCTCTCCATGCTAACGGTGGTGACCCCACTTGCCTACCACGTGACACTATATCAAACCAATCACGTGCCACGCCTATTAGCTGATATGATGTCAGTTCTACTGCTCTTACCTCAGAACAACCCAATGCTCTCCAAAGCCATTCTAGACTGTCAACAAATTGTTGTGGATCAGCTGTCGCACTAGACCCATAAAAGTAGGGGGTTTAAGCTTCATGAAGTCTGGTAAAGTAACCTCAATACCCCTCGTTGCAGCAGTTGTCTGATGCTTAACTTGTCTAACCTCTTGTTGACCATTGACATTTTCATGCCTTTGATCACCCTCCTGTTGTTGTCCGACGACAACCCCAACAAGTTGTTGCATAACTTGTTGTAACCCTTGCAGACCAGCAACAAACTCTTCCATGGCTGGATTTTCGCGCCTCCTCCTAGGTACCTCAACATCAGCATTCAAACCACGTCCACCAACATTAGCTCTACGCCTGTTTCGAGCATGAACTGAAACACGACCTCGTTGACGAACGCCTTGAGCTTGACAAATTGATTCATCAACAATTTCCCTTATAGTAGGATTCCTAGTCTTGGGTGGCATTCTCACCTATTCAAAGAACATTGATCAAAGATTGAATAAGACGACAAGAAATTATGGAGAGGTAGTGATGATGAATTTAAACACAGATTCAGACAATAGATGAGACTCTCATAGAGTGCTAATAGCCCTTGCAAGTAATTTGTGCCCGGGTACACCATTTACTGACAAGAGTCTATTATCACCCTATGTTTGCAGCTATTAGGACCTATGACCGAGCTCTGATACCAACTTTGTCACGACCCAAAAGTTTAATGTCGTGACCGGTGCACAAGCTATACTCCTAGCCTGGCAAGCCTATCAATTAACTTAACAATTAAACAACTAAATCGCTCTTTAACCGTTTAAAAATATATATATGCTTTTTTGCGAAATTTCGACAGAGTATCCTCTGTAACTTCAACATTCCCAAATTTTGTAAAATCCCTGTTCAACTTTCAATCCAGTCATAATTCAAATAACATAATCCAATTCTTTAATTCTCTTCTAAAAAAACTAAATAGACTTTCTAGACTCCAAAATAGCTGCAATTACATAGACTCAACAAACGTTACAAAAATGGTCCTCGGTCAAAGAGGCCTACCAAAAAAAAAAGAAGT
>NC_021165.2:52044362-52045019 GCF_000331145.2 Cicer arietinum
GAGAAACATTTCAGGCAAACAAGCAGACACCATACACTTGGAACAGAAGCTTGCAACTCAATGAATCAACCAAAGTTGGAGGATATGCTTGAGAAAGATGCAATTATATGTTGTGTAATTAGGTGTTATAGTTTCATTGGCAAAGACTTAATCATTATGGTCTCATGCTTAAGTCTTTGCCAATGAATATAAATCAATCAACCAATAAGTCAATTGATGAATCAATTGATAAATCGATTGTCTGACTCAGAACAAGTGTTTTCACTACATAAATCGATTGGGCAATCGATTCGTTTAAAGTTTTTAGTGAAACCTGAGTTCTGGGACAAATCCAATCAATTGGACAATCGATTGGACAATCAATTGATTAATCGATTTTACAAATCACAGAACCAACCATGTATGGAATCAATCGATTGACAAATCGATTGTGACAAAGTTTTTAAAATCAGGAATAAGTTTTGTGATGCAATAAATCGATTGAGACATCAATTGATTTAGTTTTCTTAAACTCCAAATTTGAGGCAATCGATTAGGCAATCGATTGCAGTTAATCATTTATCAAAACAACTTTGATTAAATCGATTGGCACATAGATTTTGTCAAAATAGCTGAAGTTCTGTAACAAGCACAATCGATTGGCAAATCGATTGACGT
>NC_021165.2:52045049-52057461 GCF_000331145.2 Cicer arietinum
GACAAAGTTTTTAAAATCAGGAATAAGTTTTGTGATGCAATAAATCGATTGAGACATCAATTGATTTAGTTTTCTTAAACTCCAAATTTGAGGCAATCGATTAGGCAATCGATTGCAGTTAATCATTTATCAAAACAACTTTGATTAAATCGATTGGCACATAGATTTTGTCAAAATAGCTGAAGTTCTGTAACAAGCACAATCGATTGACAAATCGATTGACGTTTATGTCTGAGTCATTGTGATCAGTACAATCGATTGACGAATCGATTGAAGCTAATGTTTAAGATTCAGAATGGATTCAGCTCAATGCCAAATCGATTATGACTGTGATTATGAAGTCGACTGAGCAATCGATTGTTTTGATCTCGTTGTTGGAACAAAACATCTATAATCGGTTACTCAATCGATTCTGATAAAATCATAGTATCAGTTTTGATTGATGTATTAAAGGAATCGATTGGCAAATCGATTCATGCTTATATGATCAAGATTCAAGAAAAACAAGACATACGAAAATCGATTAGGCAATCGGTTTACCAAGCTTTAACACATTATACAATCGATTGAGCAATCGATTATCCTGGTGTTTTTCTGAATATATATAAGCTGATTCAATCACTTTTGAACATAACTTTTTCAGAACTTTTCACAACTTTTGAATAACTCTCGGAAAACTTTTGACCACGTTTGAATACCTTTGAAAAACACTTTGAGAGAAAAGTTTTACAACACACAAAATATCCATTGGCTAAATACTTTTTTGTGTGAGATACTATAGTGATTGAGTCAAAGTCTTGATATTCTTTAATTCTTTGAAAAAGACAATTTTCTGTAAATTGAAAGGTTTGGAAATCCAGTAAGGAAACTGGTAGTTATCTTTGTTGATGTGAGATCATCAAGAAGAGGCTTTACCTAGATCTTGTGTGAGTTAGGTGATTAACTACAAGGATTAGGTGGTATAGAAACAAGAGTGAAGTGAGTTAGATAGATAGGCTTCAAGGAAGCTGGACAATCTGTAAAAGGTTATCAATTCATTCTATTGGAAAAAGGCTGAAATCTTGTTGGATTTCAGGACTGAATGTAGGCTATCAAATTGATAGCTGAACCAGGATAAATTGTGGTGCAATTGTTTCTTATCCCTACTCTTTTTGATATTACATAAATGCATATTCTTGAATGTATGAATTAATGATTTTATATCTTGTTTAACATTCTGAATTAAGCATTGTTTCTTGTCTCATATATTGATAACATTTGCAAACTATTTCAATCATTGCTCCTGAATATATTCCGCTGTCAATCTTTGATAATTTGTTTAATAACTCTCATATCTTTAGACTAATAGAGGCCATTATTATTAACTAAATTAAGCTTGTGGGGATGTTAAATCTCTTTTAAGGATTGAGGGTTTGAGTAATAGAATGAGAAGAAGCAATGAGAAGGGAAGGAAAAGAAAGAAAGAAGAAAACAACAAAAAAATGGAGGAGGGGGAGGGGGAATGCTTCCTGCCGAGAGGAAAAGAGAGAGAGGAAATGGGAAAAAATGAATTTGAAAAAGAATGAGATGAGGTGGCAAGGGTTTTGTTTTTATTTAATTATTATTATTATTATTATTATTATTATTATTATTATTATTATAATATTTTTTTTTTTTTACACGAGCGTAACCCCTTTAAAAATTCATTGATAGTCTAGAGCGACTTTGGAGAACATTGAGTTGTTATGAGGTAAGAGCAGTAGAATTGACATCATTTCAGCTAATAGGTGTGGCACGTTATTGATTTGATATAATGTCACGTGGTAGACAAGTTGGGTCACCTCCGTCAGCATTGAGAGAGTTCTCTCAGCTGTTCATGGCTTGTTTTCTTCCAGAGAGTGTTAAAGATGGATTAGTTCATGAGTTTGAGCGATTGGAGCAAATGAAGGGTATGATAGTTTCAGAGTATAGTGATCGCTTTACACAACTCTTTAGACATGCTACTTATTTAGATTTGTGGTTGGATTGAATTGTTCTACTTTTGTTGAGGTTTTGAGTTTGGTCCTTTCAGATTGAGCAACGATAGAAGGAAAAAGGAGGCAATAGACAAGATTCATGGAAGAAACAATGGGTTGAAGGATCTTACAGTAACTAACCAAATCACGGTGGTGGATCTATGTTTGGTTATCAGGGACAACAAAGACTCATGTCTAAAAGAGGTGGTCATAGTAGGGAGTCTTTTGGGATAGTGCAGAGTCGTAGATGAGAGTCTAGAACAACATCACAATCCACTTTTCCTCAGAGACATTCCGATGTTTCAACTATACGATGTTCTATTTGTGGTAGGTTTCACTTTGGAAATTGTTTCATAGATGGTAATGGTAAGATGTGCTATCAATGTGACCAAGTAGGTCACATCAGGAGGGATTGTCTTGTAGATATGGCACATCTATCCTCTAGTTATGAATTAGCACCAACAACTTTGACATCTTCTCAAGCTCATTATGCATCCATGCGACAAAGTGGAAATTCTTATGTCAGAGGTTTAGGAATAACTTAGCAGGGAGGTAGAGGATTTGGTGGTAGAGGTCAAATGCCAGCAAGAAGTGGTCATGCTTGAGTGTTTGCTTTGACTCGTCAGGATGCTAAGACATCCAATGCAGTAGTTACATGTATACTTTCTATTTGTTCCAAAGACAGTCATGTTTTGTTTGATTCTAGAGCTACACATTCTTTTGTATCCTCGAGGTTTGCTACTCGACTTGGTAAATGCTCATCTTTTATAGAAGAAGCTTTAGTTGTTGCTACACCTGTTGTGGAAAATTTTCTTGCCAAGTCAGTGTATCGTTCTTGTGATATAGCTATTGAGGGCAAGGTGATGCTAGTAGATTTAGTAGATATTGACTTGGTAGATTTTTATGTGATTTTGGATATGGATTGGTTGACTTTTCATCATGCCACTTTGGATTGTCATAACAAAGTGGTGAAATTTGAGATACCGGGACAATTAGTCTTCTCATTTAAAGGAGAACATTGTTGGGTACCACATAACCAAATCTCAGCCTTGAGAGCTAGCAAGTTAATAAGAAGAGGTTGTAAAGCGTACTTAGCCTTGGTAAGGGATACACAACTGCCTAAGGAGAAATTGGAAAATTTTCCAATAGCATGTGAATTTCTAGATCTTTTTCCTAAAGAACTTCCTGGGTTGCCAATTGATAGGGAGATTGAGTTCTCTATAGACTTGGTTCCTAACACTCATCCTATATCTATACCTCTTTATCATATGGTCCCAATATAACTTAAGGAGTTAAGGGAGCAACTTCAAAATCTTTCTGAGAAAGGTTTTATTCACTCAAGTTCTTCTTCTTGGAGAGCACCAGTCTTATTTGTAAAGAAGAAAGATAGATCCATGCGATTATGTGTAGACTATAAACAGTTGAATACATTAACTGTAAAGAATAAATACTCGTTATCCCGCATTGATGAGTTATTTGACCAACTTCAAGGAGCTCAATGTTTTTCTAAAATTGATTTGTGGTCGGGGTATCACCAGTTAAAGATTAAGAGGGATGATATAATTAAGATAACTTTCCGCACGCGTTATGGACATTATGAATTTCTAGTTATGTTATTTGGGCTTACTAATGTCATAACAACATTCATGGATTTGATGAATCACATTTTTAAACCATTCTTGGATCAATTTGTGATTGTGTTCATTGATGATATCCTTGTTTATTCCGAGAGTAAATAAGAACACGAGCGACAATTGAGGTTGGTTTTGCAAACCTTAAGAGATAAACAATTATATGCCAAATTTTCTAAATGTTAGTTTTGGCTGGATAATGTGGCATTTTTAGGTCATGTTGTGTCTAAGAATGGAATAAGTGTTGATCCAAGTAAGGTGGAAGCAGTGCATAATTGGCTCATGCCTACTACAATAAAGGAGATTCAGAGTTTTCTTGGTTTAGTTGGTTATTATCGATGTTTTATGAAGGATTTCTCAAAAATCGCATCTTCGTTGACTAGGTTGACCCAGAAGAAAGTCGAGTTCCGATGGACTGATGCATGTGAGGAAAACTTTCAAAAATTGAAGGAGTACTTGAAGTCAGCACCTAGTTTAACATTACCTCTAGCTGGTGAAAGTTATGCAATTTATTGTGATGCTTCTAGAGTTGGTCTCGGTTGTGTACTTATGCAACAAGGTAGAGTTGGTCTCGGTTGTGTACTCAAGAGACATGAGGGCAACTATCCCATACATGATTTGGAAATGGTTGAATGATTTTCGCTCTTAAGATTTGGAGGCACTATCTATATGGTGAAACTTGCGAGATTTATATCGACCAGAAAAGTCTTAAGTATATCTTTCAACAGCGAGATTTAAATTTAAGACAAAGAAGATGGATGGAACTCTTGAAATATTATGATTGCACAATCTAATACCACCCAGAGAAGGCAAATGTTGTTGCAGATGCTTTGAGAAGGAAATCCATGGGCAGTCTCGCTCATATAGCAAAAGTAAAGAGACCAATAGTTACAGAATTTCATGAGATTGATGAATGTGGAATTCAATTTGAACTTGGTCATTTGAGGTTATTTTTAGCCCACGTACAAATTCATCCAACCATAGTTGATGATATCACGGAAGCTCAAAGTCAAGACTCATATTTGGTGAATATGGTAAATAATGTTTAGAATGGTAAAATTTCAGACTTTTCGGTTGATTCTGATGGTATGTTGAGGTTGAAGTCTCGATTGTGTGTTCCAAATATTGGTGGCTTGAAAAGGAAAATTTTAGAGGAGGCTAATCTTTATTCTTATACTATTCACCCATGTTCTAATAAGATGTATCAAAACTTGAGAGAGTTGTATTGGTGGGAAGGGATGGATAACATATTTTGTCTATAAGTGCTTAATATGTCAACAAGTAAAGGTTGAACATCAAAAACCTGTAGGATTACTTCTACCTATTGAAATACTTGAATGGAAGTGGGAAGGCATCGCTATGGATTTTGTCACAGGTTTACCACGAACCCAAAAGGGTTATGACTCGGTGTGGGTGATTATAGATCAGTTGAACAAATTTGCACATTTCTTGCCTGTGAAGACTACTTGTTCTTCATCTCAATATGCTAAACTTTATTTAGATGAATTGTTTCTTTGCATGGTGTAGTGGTGTCTATTATTTCTGATTGTGGGGCTCAATTTACTACTCAATTTTGGATGTCGCTCCAAACTTCATTAGGAACTCGTTTGAAGCTTAGCACGACTTTTTTATCCTCAAACAGATGGACAGTCTGAAAAGGACTATACATATATTGGAAGATATGATTTGTGCTTGTGTTCTCGATCTTGGAGGTAGTTGGGATCAACATTTGCCCTTGATGGAATTTGTATACAATAATAGTTATCAATCTAGTATTCAAATGGCTCCATTTGAAGCTTTATACGGAAGACGGTGTAGCTCTCCAATAGAATGGTTTGAAGTTGGATAAGCTAAACTAGTCGGTCCAGAGTTGATTCAAGATGCCATTAAAAAGGTTAAATTGATTCGAGATCGTTTAGTGACATCACAAAATAGACAAAAATCTTATTATGATAAGAGGCGTCGTCCCTTAGAGTTTTTAGTGGGAGAACATGTATTCCTACGTGTTTCACCCATGAAAGGAGTTTTGTAGTTTATTAAAAAGGGAAAACTAAGTCCAAGGTTCATTGGACCATTTGAAATTTTAGAAATGGTTGGATTGGTAGCGTATCGCTTGGCACTTCCACCGAATCTCTTGGGAGTTCATCCGGTCTTTCATATTTTGATGCTTCAGAAGTATTTTTATGACCCTTCTAATGTGATTAATCATGAAGATGTGCAGTGAGATGAGAGTCTATCATACGTTGAGCATCCGGTTGCTATATTTGATCGCCAAGTGAGACGTTTACGCTTGAAAGATATCATTTCGGTAAAAGTTCTTTGGCATGGTCCATCCTTTGAAGAAACTACTTGGGAACCCGAAGAAGTCATATGTGCAAAGTACCCACACTTATGTTGAAACTCAAGGTCAGTAGTATTTAATAAATAAATAAATAAATAAAGTCAAATAAATTCAACGACGAACTTTTTATAAGGGGATGATGTAACGCCCTAGATTTTTCATTCAAGACATTACTTAAAAATATTTATTTTCTTTTAGAAACAACTATAATTTTTTTTCTTAGGAGTAGTTCATCATGTAATAAATTGAAGATGCGTCAGAAAATGACTTGATATATATATATATATATTCTTGTAAAAGAACATAATGCAATTTACTAAAATATAATTTATTTATTTATTGACAATGACAAAATTCTTAAGAATATGAGTCTAACAAAATTTTTACCTAAGTATCTCATGTTTTTAGGTTATGCTCATCTCCTCAAAATATGCATAATTTTTGTGTTTTTCAATTATGCTCCCCACAAAATATGCATAATTTTTTTAATATAGAATTTGAACCAAAATTTAAGATAATTCCATTAATGTTCAAAAGAGCAGTGACTACAAATTTGTTCAAAACAGAAGAAAAAAAATCATAAGATAAATAGAGGATGGAAATAAAAATGTTTCAAAAATATCTTCTCAGGCTTCCCAAAAAGTTGACAATCCACCATTTCAACTCATAATCTTTCTCCCAAATATTTGTCAACCATCATAAAGGGAGAGAGAAAAAAAACCCCGTAGGACGTGGAGCTATTTGGAGGGAGACAAATCATCAGAAGATAAGGAGGTTGAAGAAGGAAAAAGGTCACGATGAGGAAGTTGATGAGGTAGAATATGAGGATTATCCCTTGGGGCATTTGTGGTGAGGTGCTTTGTAACCCGTTTTAAGATAAGACCGAAGTTGATCATAGTTTGCTGAAAATAGTTGAAGCTTGCAAACAATTTATTTTGATCCTTTCTTATTTTCTTGAGAATCATTACCTCCTTGTGAGTCTTGAAACAATTTTTAGTTAGTTAAAACTATTTTTAGTTAACAACGCTCATACTTTTAGTATAATAGTGAGTCTTGAAACTATTTTCAGTTAGTTAAAACTATCGTACTCCCATCTCAATCCTTGCTTCTTTTACACGACTTGATCCTTCAAGATGTATCTTCAATGTATCCCATATCTCATATCTCCTTTTCACTTTTGCACTCTTCGATTCTATCATATTATTTCTTCCTCAAAGCACACGTTGGAAATAAATGAGATTTAGAGTCTATGAGTACCTTGGTGTTTTCATCAGTGGTCCATTGTGCTTGAGACTTTTCAATTGAGGTTAGATCTATGTTATCAGTTATGATGACATGATTTCCATTTTGAACTACAGACCGCATGTGGTTTTCTTTTGATATGAAAATCAACCTAACTATTCCTTTCCAATGATAGTAATCTGTACCATCCTTTGTGTGAGGATAATAGATCAATGTTAGAGGATAAGTGTTTAGAATTGAAATAAGAATTAGATAAAAGGAAAATATCAAAGTTTAGAGATAGGTTATGTAGTCCTCACTCACTCGTGAGTTTTTTCTTTATTGCTCAAAGGTCCTATCCTCTGAAGATATTCTTTTTACTATGTATTATCTTAGTCTCATCGAGCTTACATAAAAAATTTATCTTCTTGTCTTACAAACCTTACACAAATTTCGACAAGTAAATTTTAACTTGAGGATATATAGGTTTTTGAGAGGCCTTTTTTGAATGGATCTAATACTATACTTTCTAAAAGAATGGTCCAAAGGCATATTTAAGATTAGTAGAAAGTATGATGAGGATGAGATTACTTTTTCACAGCTTTGATCATTGGATTGTATATTGCTTTCTTATTTTTTTCAAGGATTGGATCATCTTAATTTATAGAAATCATGAAACTTCAAATTTTAGGAGAAGTACAATATATCCGTTGGAGACTTAGATGATTGCCCATTGACCTTGTTTAGGATTGAAAATATGCCCTTCAACTTTGTCGTTGTTATAAGAAGGCTAAGAGGATGAGTATAGTGGTCCATCATCGGATCTGGTTAGTATGAGGATGAAACTTTCATTAATTCGGATGCGACAAATACTTTTTTTTCTGTTCCTTTTCTCAACAAATTGAAGTTGCTTGACTTACAAGTTTAGGACACCACTTTTTGTGCCTTTGTACTTTCACCCGTTTTCCCTTGTTTGAGGATGAATAGAGAACAAAGTTCATCCTCAATTCGTGTTGTTTATGCTTTGATGCTTGTACAAGTATTTTTAATCAATATTCTTCGCAACTGTCTGTCCTTATTGTTATTTAGATTATTTTGGATGTTTGAGCAAAAAGTAATATCATAATCTCTTTTAGGATAAATTAATATCTTTAGAATCTTCATATGATCAAGAATGTAAATGGCCTTATTTCTAAAAATTGATACACTCAAGAGCACAAGTTAGACGACATATATACTCATAATCTTTGATTTTTAAAACAGTTTTGTTTTCATTAAAACATTTGAGAGAGATTTTGTCACAAAAGTATGTGGGGATCGTAATGGAGTAGTAGTGCATATGAGTGGACATGTATATGTGCGATGCAAAGAAATACTAGTAGTGTATACACGTGGAATATGTGTGGGCAATGGAAGTGTCATGGTAGATGCGTCTTGGGGCAAAATAGTAAATGGGTTATTATAAGGTGGTTGAGTGTGAGTCAATGGAGAATTTGAAGATGTATGTGGCATGGCAACGTATTGTTCTTGTTGAATAAGAAAAAATGAGAGACATATGGTGAAACCGTGTGTCTGAACTACACAATAGAGTGAGTTTTATATAGAGGGACCTCTAAAGTCGACAAACCATGTGGAGGACTCCCACTAAGAACCAAACCCAGATGGTTGCTTCACATACACTTCTTCTTCAAGGTCACCATGCAAAAAAGCATTTTTAATGTCAAGTTGGTGCAGAGGCCAATGTCTAACAGAGGCCATCTTAGCCACATGGGAGAAATTATCACTATAATTGAGGCCAAAAATTTGAGTGTACCCTTTTGCCACCAAACGAGGTTTAAAACGATCAATCTTACCATCAGAACGAACTTTCACCATATTAAGCCAACGACATCCTACTAAAGACTTTCCATATGGTAAAGGAACAAATTCCTAGGTACTACTACTCTGAAGTGCACACATCTCGTCAATCATTGCTTGTCTCCACTCTAGGTGGGATAAAGCTTCACCTGAAGATTTAGGAATTGAAACAGAAGACAGGGAAGACAAACAAGTATATTGCAAATGAGAAAGACGATGGTAACTAAAACCAATCTAATGAAGGGATGGGATACGAGTAAGACATATACTTTTACGAATAGCAATAGGAATATCAAGAGTCAGATCTGCTAAAGATGGAGGTGGCGGCGAAGGCGCGTCTGGAATGACCTCAGTATGAAGAAAGGGTGTAGGGTGTAGGGACATGTACAACCGATGGTGGTTGACGACGACAGTATGTCTGAAGTGGTTGTACAGTTAGAGGATCCACAAGAGGAATCTCAAGTGGGAAAACGTGAGGGTCTACCGGAGGTGTCTCAAGTGGGACATACGTAATAGACTCTAGTGGTAAAAGAGACTCTAGTAGGTCCACAAGAATAATTACAGACAAAGGATCGAGAATCGACTCCTAGTATGTAACAAACTCAAAAAATGTGACATAAGCCAATATGAGATATCGTCGAAGAGTAGGAGAATAACAACGATAACCTTTTTGGGACTGATGATAACCAAGAAATACACATTTTAGTGATCGAGCTGAAAGTTTGTCAAGACCATGAGTGAGATTGTGGACAAAACATGTAGACCCGAAGACACGAGGAGGAAGTGAGTGAAGATGGGTACGAGGGAAGAGGATCAAGTGAGGGACTTTGTTATCAAGAACAGACAAAGTCATGCGATTTATAAGATAGCATGCCATTTGGACAGTATCGCCCCAAAAGCGAGATGATACATTACCATGAAGAAGGAGAATTCGAGTGGTTTCAATAAGATGTCGATTTTTGTGTTCGGCTACCCTATTTTGTTGAGGTGTATGATCACAATATGTTTGATGAAGAATGCCACTAGAGGTAATAAAATTTTGATATTGATGGGACAAATATTCACGGGCATTATCATTGCGCAAAGTGTGAATGGATAAACCAAATTGAGTTTTAATTTCCTTATAAAATTGTTCAAAAATAGAAAATAATTTAGACCTATTTTTCATTAAAAATAACCACGTACAACAGGAAAGATCATTGATAAAGGTAACAAAATATCTATACTCAAGATTGGAAATAGTACAAGAAGGACCCCAAACATCTGAGTGAACTAAAACAAATGGGGACAAAGCTCGTTTATTAGCTCGATCAGGGAAATGCCTACGAGTGTGTTTCCCTAACTAACACGGCTCAAAATTTAAGCTAGATAATTTGGTTAGATTAGGTACTAATTGTTGATATTTGGGAAAACTTAGATGACCTAACTGAGCATATATAATAAGAGGATAATTTTTGGTAGGGCATGTCGTTGATGAGTTTGAGAGATAATAAAGACCATTAGACTCACATCCAACACCAATTTGTCTTCCTGATATTCGATCATGCAAAGTAACATTGCAATTAGTAAATGTGACAACACAATCGTAAGGATGAGTCAAGCGAATGATAGAAATTAAATTAAATGGACATCCAAACACATAAACGACATATGTAACTAATATAGTAGGAAGGATTTGGGCAGTGCCAATCCCTTGAGACTGTGTTTGGGAACCAATGGCTGAGACTATCCTAGGTAAATAACAAGAAGTTGTGAGAGAGGAGGAAAGAGCCTTATTGCCAGTAATGTGGTCAGATGCACCAGAATCAAGAATCCATGAGCTATGAGAAAGTGAGATGCAAATCGGTGATACCACTTTGTGCGGCCGAAACAACAGAACTCGAGTTCTCACAATACTTTACCCACCAAAAAAAATCTTCATAAGTAGCCATAATCAATAAGCAATTACTTAAAACCAACAGCGAAATAGTGGCAGAAAAGGCTTTTTTTTTGCAATGAACATTACAACGCGCAATGATTTGTGTCAATGAAATGAACAATATTGCGGCTGATTTGCTGAAAAATAAACAAAAAGTGATAAAAAAAAAATGGGTATATCGAAATTCAGACACGGTTTACCCAACAAAAATCTCACCGAAGGACAGTGGGTCCCGGGATAATCACGATATAAGGTTGTCTATCTTAATAGGCTTTAAATACCATGTTGAATAAGAGAAAATGAGAGACATATAGTGAAACCGTGTGTCTTAACTACACAACAGAGTCGATTTTATATAGACTCAAGACAATATATACAAAAAAAAAATATGGAAGATATTATCCCTATTTACATGATATGTAATAAATATAAATATATTTTCAATAGTTCTAACAGGTCTAGATCTACCACTTGAATAACATACTTTAAATTCTCCTAGAGCCTTTGGCCTTAGACGCTTACCCTTATCTTGAAATGATTTGCATGGCATGGCTATCTATAATGTAAGTCATGAGCTTCCCTGATCATGTTTTTGATTTAATTCCCAAACACACAGTACATATGAAATACTTGATTGATCTAATGTTTTGAACTGAGAAATATTTCAGGCAAACAAGAAGACACCATACACGTGGAACAATAGCTTGCAACTCAAGGAATCAACCAAAGTTGGAGGATGCACTTGAGAAAGACGCAAAAATGTATAGTGTTATTAGGTGTCATAGTAATAAGTTTAGTAGACTAATCACTATGGTCTCACACTTAAGCCTTTGCCAATGTGTATAAATCAATCAACCAATAAGTCAATTGATGAATCGATTGATAAATCGATTGTCTGACTCAGAACAAGTGTTTTCACTAAACAAATCGATTGGGCAATCGATTGGTTAAATGTTTTTGGTGAAACCTGAGTTCTGGGATAAATCTAATCGATTGGACAATCAATTGGGCAATCCATTAAGCAATCGATTTAGCAAGTCACAGAAACAACCAGTTATGGCATCAATCAATTGACAAATCGATTGTGACCAAGTTTTTAAAATTAGGAATAAGTTATGTGATGCAACAAATCGATTGGGACATCAATTGATTTAGTTTTCTTAAACTCCAAGTTTGAAGCAATCGATTAGGCAATCAATTGCAGATAATCATTCATCAGAACAACTTTGATTAAATCGATTGGCAAATAGATTTTGTCAAAATAACTGATGTTCTGTAACTAGCACAATCGATTGGCAAATCGATTGACGTTTATGTCTGAGCCACTTTGATCAGCACAATCGATTGGAAAATCGATTGATGGAAAAGTCTGATTCACTGTGATCAGCACAATCGATTGACGAATCGATTGAAGCTCATTTTTAAGTTACAGAAAGGTTTCAGCTCATTG
>NC_021165.2:52057661-52058069 GCF_000331145.2 Cicer arietinum
ATTAAAGCATTATAAAATCGATTGTCCTGGTGTTTTCTTTGAATATATATAAGCTGATTCAATCACTTTTGAAAAACAACTTTCACAACTTTTGATAATCTTTGACACAACTTTTGGAAAACTTTTCACAACCTTTGAACAACCTTGATAAACACTTTGAGAGAAAAGTTTTACAACCACACAAACATTCATTGCCCAAATACTTTTTGTGTGAGAACCAATATAGTGATTGAGTCAAATTCATGATACTTCTTTAGTTCTTTGTAAAAATACAATTCTTTGTAACTGAAGGTTTAGAAAATCCAGTTTGGAAACTGGTGGCTATCTTCGTTGTTGAGAGGACTCATCAAGAAGAAGCTTTACTATGATCTTGGAAGAGTTTGTAGAGGAACTCTGGGATACAGTGGT
>NC_021165.2:52059003-52060034 GCF_000331145.2 Cicer arietinum
TAAAACAGTAAAAATCTGTGTTTTTATGGTTGCTGGTGCGGGACGCGTGCCTCAGGCGCGCTTGGGCGCGTTTTGACAGTAGCAGATGCTGGAAAAAGCGCTTGGCTTGCGCTCGGGCGCGTATCGGCAGTGGCGAATGCTGGGAAAAAGCGCTTGGCTTGCGCTTGGGCGCGCTCCAGCGCTCAGCATCTGCTGTCTGGAGTATATTGCCTTTTTCTCCTCTTTCGAGTCTGAATTTGGTTCTGTTGTCTTCATGAAAGTTGTAGCTATGGATCATATCCTTCATTTGCATTTGGTTTGACTCCAATTGGACATCTACAACTCCAGATATGGCTGAAATACTCAACATGTGTCATGTTGATTTCTCAGAAAAATTCAGCACTGCACCAAAACACAACGCAATGTAAAATTACGAAAAATTCCTAATTAATCACTAAAATAAAACATAAAACATTTAATTTAACTCAAAGAACAAAAATCAACAAAATATATCAAATAAATCCTTAATTTAACTAATAATTAAGGATAAATAAGACTAAAATAGTGGGAAAATATGCATATGATGAAGAGTCATCACAACCCCAAACTTAATCTATTGCTTGTCCCCAAGCAACAATTAATTTCATATTTGGTCCTGTTAAATGCACACTTAAATTCAATTTCTCAAATTACATCAAACTCAAATTTCAAAGTTCTTGCTACTGCAAAACATTCATCATGCTCTATGGTTGTTTTCAAAAATACAGACAACAAGATTTGTACACATTGGCATTCATTCATCAAATTCAACTCTCTCTTCACACAATCTCACCAAAATTTCTCTCAAGTGTTTAGAAAGGGTTATGAATTTATCGCTCAAATCCTAGAACATGCATCACGCTGCCATAGGCTTGAAAAAATTCTAGTTAGCAATCACAATGCAGTAAACACATACATTTTTGGAGGACTTTCGGGTTGTAATGGGGCTTAGGTAAGGGTAGGACATTTTAGGATAGTAGGCTTTACCACTTGAAGTTAGGCATACATTTCCA
>NC_021165.2:52060909-52062489 GCF_000331145.2 Cicer arietinum
TTCAGGCGCGCTTGGGCGTGCTTGGGAGCGTGTTGTGTCACTTGGAGCCGTACGATCGCTTCTCAACGCATCTTTTTGATTCCTTGCTCATACCAAACATCAAAACTAAGAGAACTAGCAATTAGAGACTAAAATTGGAACTAAATGGAGTAAAATAAATCTGAAATGCAATAAATAAATACGGTGCAAAGGATATAAAATTGGGTTGCCTCCCAATAAGCGCTTCTTTAAAGTCATTAGCTTGACGTCTCAACTATTGTCAAGGTGGTATATATGACATGAAGAACACATCATCCTTCTCACCAAAAGATACATATTTCAAGTGAGGTGGCAATTGCTTTTTCTCTATATATTCATCTTCATTCCTTTTCAACCCCTCCCATGTAGTGCGGAAACGGGGGGAGTACGATGATGATGCTTCTAGCATGGCTAAAACTTCTTTCACCTTCGGATCTTTACTTTCTTTAACAACATCTTGGGGTAGGCATAACACTTTTTCTATTGGCATAATGTGTCCTTGATGTTCACCTTCTTCATCGACTATCGAATTAAAAATCTCAATTCGGTTGCACCCTTCTCTTTCGTTTGAATGCTCCATGGCTTTTAAAATATGGAATGTGACTGTTTCCTTATTTACCTTAAAGGTTAAGGTGCCATCTGCTACATCAATCATAGCTCGCCCAGTTGCTAAGAACGGTCTCCCCAAAATCAAAGGAATGTCATTGTCTTCCTCCATGTCTAGTACCACGAAATCTACTGGAAAAATGAACTTCTCCACTTTAACCAACACATCTTCCACCACTCCATAAGGGTGTTTCATTGAGCGATCTGCAAATTGTAGCATCAGCTGTGTGTCTTTGACTTTTCCAATGCCCAGTTTTTTGTATATGGAAAGGGGCATAAGACTTACACTAGCCCCAAGATCACACAGAGCCTTCCCAAAAGTTCTATTTCCAATGGCACACGGGATTGAGAAGCTTCCAGGATCCTTGAGCTTCGGCGGAAGTTTTCTCTATAGTATAGCCCTACATGGTTCGGTTAGCATCACTGTTTCGCCGATTTTTCTTTTCCTCGACAGAATCTCCTTCATGAACTTGGCGTATGTTGGCATCTGTTCTAGTGCCTCTGCAAAAGGAATGTTAATTTGTAATTTTTTTAAAACATCAAGGAACTTACCGAATTGTTTTTCTGTTTCTTCCTTTTTTAACCTTTGAGGAAACGGAAGTCGAATTTCTGGTTTTGGCAGTGGTTCCCTTTTTTGTACCACATGTTCTTCCTCCTTTTCAAGAGTGGTGTGCTCTTCCACTAAGGTCGGTGTGACTGTTTCTTCTGAGTGGGTCGAGCTTGAAGTGCTTACACTTTGTTTGACTTTAAGTGGTACTTGTTCACTTACCTTGCCACTCCTTGTTGTCACAACATTGACATAATTTCGTGGATTCGTAACTGTGTCACTAGGCAAATGTCCAGTCGTTCTTTGTGCCATTTGTTGAGCAAGTTGACCCATTTGAGTTTCAAGATTTTTTATTGATGCAGAGTGATTTTTCTGGATGGCTCTTGACTCTTCAATGAAAGAATTTGTG
>NC_021165.2:52065636-52067584 GCF_000331145.2 Cicer arietinum
GAATTCTTTAGGGTGTCAAACTGCAAATCTGCAAAGGAAATGTGGGATACTCTTCAGGAAACACATGAAGGCACCACAAATGTCAAAAAGGCCAGAACAAATACTCTCATGCATGAGTATGAATTGTTCAACATGAAGAAAGATGAATCAATCAGTGACCTGCAGACAAGGTTCACACACATCATCAACAATCTTCATGCCCTAGGAAAAGTTGTAGACAATGAGCAACAAATAGGAAAAGTAATGAGGTGCTTGACAAGAGAATGGCAACCCAAAATCACTGCCATTGCTGAATCAAAGGACCTGGCAAACATGACCATTGCAACATTATTTGGAAAGCTCAGGGAACATGAGATGGAATTGCACATATTAAATGAGTCAAAACAATCTACCAGGAAAAGAAAAGGACTTTCACTGAAGGCTCAGACTCACAAAGCAAAATCTGAACCAGATACTGATGATTCAGAAAGTGAATCTGATGAAGAGCCTGAGATAGGTATGTTGGTCAGAAAATTCAAGAAATTTCTGAAAAAGAAAGGAAGCCAGTCAAGAAAACCACAGAATGCCAAGGCTAAAGGCTTCAGCAAAAGTGATACCAATGATAGCAAAGTCATAACTTGCTATGAATGTGGTAAAACAGGCCACATCAGATCTGAGTGTTATAAACTGCAAAACAAAAACAAGCCTGTGAAGACTAAAGGAAAGGATCAACAACTTTCAACAAAGAGAGCTTACATTGCCTGGAATGACAATGATGAAGATTCATCTGATGATTCTGAAGATGAAGAAGCCAACTTGTGTCTCATGGCAAACACTGACTCAGAATCTGACAGTGAAGTAAGTACAACCTCTAATCCATCCTATGATGAACTGCATGATGCCTTTAATGAATTGCATGCTGAATATGTTAGTGTTCTCAAACAATTAATTAGTACTAAGAAACTGTCAGAAGAAAAATGCATGTTGTATGATGAGATTAATTTGAAGCATGAGTCTCTTAAAGACATAAATGAAAATCTGAAACAGGAAACTCATGAACTGAAATGTGATGTAGCTAAGTTTAATAGTGGCAAAAACAACTTAGATAGACTTCTTAGAAATCAAAGAAATCTAAATGTTAAATCTGGACTTGGCTATAAACAAAACATGCATGTTAAAGGGCATCAGAAGTTTGTTAAATCTAAACAAATGCATGATAACTTTACTAGACCAAATCTGAAATCATCCCATGCTGTTGTATGTCATTTTTGTTGCAAAAAGGGACATATGGTTTTCAATTGCAAACTAAAAAAACTTGCCAACAGAGGATGGAAACAAATTTGGAGAGTTAAGACACAAGCATTTGAAACTAACCCCCCAGGACCCAATTTGAATTGGGTACCTAAATCCAAAACTTGAATCATTTTTTGCAGATATGCTTGGCATCCAGGAATCAATCATGGTATCTGGATAGTGGATGCTCCAAGCATATGACTGGAGACAAGTCAATGTTCTTGTCTCTGAACTTAAAGGAAGGAGGCTTTGTCAAATATGGTGACAATAACAAAGGGAAAATCCTAGGCTTTGGAGACATCAGAAACAATATTAAGTATAAGTCAGCTGTGTGACAAAGGATTCCAGGTACACTTTACTTCTATGTCTTACACACTTGAGCATAAGGAAGTTAAAGGTATGAAATTGACAGGTAAAAGAGTTAACAATATTTACATGATAGATTTTGATTCCTTACCTGCAAATGATATATGTTGCTTATTATCTAATGCTGATGAGAACTGGCTGTGGCATAAGAGAGTGGCTCATATTCATATGGATCACTTGAATAAACTAGTTAGTAAGTAGTTAGTCCTAGGTCTCCCAAATGCATTACAAATTCGATTGGATAATCGATTTATGATGCACAGTGTTTTAAATTGTCAAAATTGGAAACACGATAATCGATTGCTAAATC
>NC_021165.2:52068224-52094969 GCF_000331145.2 Cicer arietinum
AAGCCAGATTGCTGAAGTTTGCTTTACCTCAATCGATTGGTAAATCGATTATATATTTGGAAAATGGTTTAAAGAATCGATTGGGTAATCGATTGTTTGGTGAAGTCATCTACAAATTTGAAAAGTTTTTCAGACTCCAACCCGAGCATCGATTGGGAAATCGATTGGATCAACTTTGTTTTGGACCTGAACCTATGACAATCGATTTGGGAATCGATGTTGAGTTTTGAAGTTTTCTGAACATAAGAGACAATCGATTTGGACATCGATTTAGTAAAGAAGGATAAGTTACAAAATCGATTTGGAAATCGATTGACAATATATCCGTTGAGAAAAATTATAGCCGTTGGAAGTGGGTGTAACGGATACTTTTTGAACCACGTTAACCTAATCGATTGGGCAATCGATTTGGTAAACCCAGAAGTGAAACACAATCGATTGGGCAATCGATTCTGCATAGTGCTATAAAAACCTGGTAAACCCTAAATCGATTTCACAATCTATATTCACATTCTGCTCTCAGTTCACTCATCCAACTTCAAATTTCTCTGCATCTAATCCTCCTCAGTCAATCAATCTTCAATCAATCTACAATGGCTCGCGTAAAACAAACAGCAAGGCGTCCATCTTCATCATCAAAATCTATTTCACTGGATTCCTCTTCTACTTCAAGTGGAAGAACACTTTCACCTTCACCTCCTCCACCTCCATCACCTCCAGCCAAACGTGTCTCTATTCCTACCCATGAAGTGTTGGCTAAGGATAAAGGCAAAGTTGTTGCCACCACTCAGGAACCAAGCAAAAAGAGGAAGGCTCCTCAGACGGAAAAATTAATGGGTGATGCTATGAAGGGAGCCACCCAGAAAAAGAAGAAGCCTTCATCTCCACCAAAGAAGGTTCAGCCTTCAAAGGACAAACAAGTTGAAGGCAAGTCTCTTCCTGATTCCTTTTTAAAGAGAAAAATCCAAGAAGCCAGAACATTGGATTTCACGTTTTTTGATACAAATGGTTTTACTTTTCAAAACCATTTGAGGTTTCATGGACTAGAAGATTTCCTCTCCTGCTCACTGGAAGTTTATCCGAAGTTAATACGAGCTTTCTACTCTACTTTCGTTCTCACCAAAACTGGTTTTACTGCTGAGGTTAAAGGAAAGAGAATCTCAATGACATTTGAGGAATTCTCCAATTTAACTGGTTTACCATTCTGTGGTTTCACCATTGATGGAAGAGCTGAAAATGCTTCTGATGATGAAGGTTGGGAAACTTCAATAGACAAGCATGCAACAATGCAGGAGCTAATGATCGACGGTTTTGTTGAGAAGGTTTCTCTTCCAACAGGCCAGATGAAGGTTGAGCATCGGATGCTTATGTACGTGCTAACAAGGATGTTAGTACCTAGAGCCGGAAATTATGCGGTTGTACAGCGGCTGGATATAATCCTGCTGTGGGGGCTGTACAAAGAGCTCAGGATGAGCTGGGCTTGGATAGTGCTGCTGAACATGATGGAGTCAGCACAAGGCAAGCACATCCTACCCTATCCCCAATTGGTGACGAAGATTCTGAGGCATTTCAAGGTGTCTCTAGCCAATGAAGAATCTCTCAAAACCACACTGACATTTGGTGAATCAATTGTGAACCAAATGCAGATGCGATGCATTAATGGAGTATGGACTAGAGCTCCATCTACTGTTGATCATGCACAATCCAGTGCTGATCAAGCCCAAGCGAGTGCCCGACCACCTGCACCAGCTGAAGCATCTTCTGAGATTATGGCGAAGCTGCTGGAGTTCATGAAGATTCAAGCTGCCCACAACGAAAGAATGGAAGCCTCTCTTCACAAGCTTCAAGCATCTTTGGACATCGTTGTTCAGGATGTTTCTGCTATTCAGGAGCACTTGGGGCTCAAAATGTCTTTTGAAGACATTGCGGAGATCGAACGACAATCAACCGAAGATCCAAACCAAGCCAACCTAGATGGATCTGATCCTCATGGGGAGGAGACACCTGTTGAGGTTAATACAACGGTATCTCCTTCTCCTGCTGGTGATAATGAGGATCAGCCCTAGATTCGTTGTTTAGGTTTAGTGTCTTTGTTGTTTGTCATGCTCTTGTAGTGCTCTTGATTTGCTGTCTTTATAAATTTTTTTTGTATGTATATATCTTAATCAACTCTCTTTGTATATTTCTTTTTGCTTTTTATGACAAAAGGGGGAGATTGATTTAACTTGCGATTATTTGCTCTGATATTTTACATGCTGATCATATAATGCTCTGATGTATGGATATATGCTCTGATATATGTATATGTTATACTGATGCCATATGATCTGATATGCTACATATGCTCTGATATCATAATGCTATAATATGATATTAACTATGATATATGCTAATTTGTGATCTGATGTAATACTACTCTGATACAATGCATATTGCTCTGATAAAATGTATTCTGATACACAGCACTGTACCTTGTTTGCACTCTGATACCTTTTTGTACTGATGTTGTTGAAATGTATCATACATTCCAAAACTCAAGGGGAGATTTTAAAATAATCTCAATGTTAAAACTGTGTATTTGTCATTAAATCAAAAAAGGGGAGTTTGTAAGTCATGAGCTTCCCTGATCATGTTTTTGATTTAATTCCCAAACACACAGTACATATGAAATACTTGATTGATCTAATGTTTTGAATTGAGAAATATTTCAGGCAAACAAGAAGACACCATACACGTGGAACAATAGGTTGCAACTCAAGGAATCAACCAAAGTTGGAGGATGCACTTGAGAAAGACGCAAAAATGTATAGTGTTATTAGGTGTCATAGTAATAAGTTTAGTAGACTAATCATTATGGTCTCACACTTAAGCCTTTGCCAATGAGTATAAATCAATCTACCAATAAGTCAATTGATGAATCGATTGATAAATCGATTGTCTGACTCAGAACAAGTGTTTTCACTAAACAAATCGATTGGGCAATCGATTGGTTAAATGTTTTTGGTGAAACCTGAGTTCTGGGATAAATCTAATCGATTGGACAATCGATTGGGCAATCCATTAAGCAATCGATTTAGCAAGTCACAGAAACAACCAGTTATGGCATCAATCGATTGTGACCAAGTTTTTAAAATTAGGAATAAGTTCTGTGATGCAACAAATTGATTGGGACATCAATTGATTTAGTTTTCTTAAACTCCAAGTTTGAAGCAATCGATTAGGCAATCAATTGCAGATAATCATTCATCAGAACAACTTTGATTAAATCGATTGGCAAATAGATTTTGTCAAAATAGCTGATGTTCTGTAACTAGCACAATCGATTGGCAAATCGATTGATGTTTATGTCTGAGCCACTTTGATCAGCACAATCGATTGGCAAATCGATTGATGAAAAAGTCTGATTCACTGTGATCAGCACAATCGATTGACGAATCGATTGAAGCTAATTTTTAAGTTACAGAAAGGATTCAGCTCATTGCCAAATTGATTAGGACTGTGATTATGAAGTCAACTGAGCAATCGATTGTTTTGATCTCGTTGTTGGAATAAAACACCTATAATCGATTACTCAATCGATTTGGATATAATCATAGTATCAGTTCTGATTTATGTATTAAAGGAATCGATTGGCAAATCGATTCATGTTTATATGATTCAAGATTCAAGAAAAACAAGACCTGCGAAAATCGATTAGGCAATCAATTAAAGCATTATAAAATCGATTAGGCAATCGATTGTCCTGGTGTTTTCTTTGAATATATATAAGCTGATTCAATCACTTTTGAAAAACAACTTTCACAACTTTTGATAATCTTTGACACAACTTTTGGAAAACTTTTCACAACCTTTGAACAACCTTGATAAACACTTTGAGAGAAAAGTTTTACAACCACACAAACATTCATTGCCCAAATACTTTTTGTGTGAGAACCAATATAGTGATTGAGTCAAATTCATGATACTTCTTTAGTTCTTTGTAAAAATACAATTCTTTGTAACTGAAGGTTTAGAAAATCCAGTTTGGAAACTGGTGGCTATCTTCGTTGTTGAGAGGACTCATCAAGAAGAAGCTTTACTGTGATCTTGGAAGAGTTTGTAGAGGAACTCTGGGATATAGTGGTCGCCGAATAAAATAGAGAGAGAGTTTTAAGATTGATAGGCCGGAAGCGCTGTAACATCTGTAAAACACTCTAAGATTCTATTGAAAAATGCCGAAATCGTTTAATTTCGGGACTGGATGTAGGTCATCTGATAGACGACTGAACCAGTATAAAATCTTGGTGCAATCTCTCTATCCCTTATCTCTTTACTTTTCAAGTCAATCTTGTATGCGATCTAATATTTTTGCTGTGCACAAACTGTATGAATCTTGCATTGTTAATATTGGAATTAAAATTGAACATGTTGGATTTGATCTTAATTCTCTTATTCTTAATCAAAATAAGTCATATTTTTCCAACATATAATTCAAAAATATAGCAAATAAATAAAATTGTTATTTTAAAACAACAAATGAAGTCTTCCCATAAATAGAGAATTCCACTCAGTTCACAAATTACACAAACTCCGAAATAAATCCGAGTTTTCTCTCTTTTTTGCTTTGTCTCAAATTTTATTTCGGTCTGTTTATCGAAAAAATATATCTCTTCAGATTTTGAGTGGTCATAGTACCATATTATGAGTGGTCTTAACCACCATATTTATAAGGTGTAACTCTAGAACAATTTTCAACGATGCAGTAGTAAAATCGATATAGATTAACTGAACGATTTTATCCTAAAGACATAGTCTGTCTTGTACAATTTTAGACAGTGTCATGAAATTGTCTTAAAAAAGTGACATAGTTTGCGACTCAACCCATTAATATATTCAATGATTGAAAATTATTTTTCGAAAATAAAAAATATCTTTTGTGCCTTGGCTCCCTTTTTTCTTTCCTAAGAATAAAAAATAACGTTTATAAATAAAATTATTAGAGCATCTCTACTAATAGAAGTATCTAATTTGATTTTATAATACGATGAACATGTTATTTGCCTTTCTATTGAAAGAACTTGATGTCATAAAGGGAGTTAGTTATATACAAATTGTTCAAGTTTCTTAAATAAGATACAATATAGTTGATAAAAATATTGTTGCTGTTTCTCAACCACTAGCAACAAACCTTACGAAAATTGGAAAAAACTATAAAAGGCCCATTTTCATAAACTGGAGTCAGGTCACAGTTAGAGTCGACCTGAAAATGTTTTAAATAGTTTTAAATTATTTGAAGTTTACTTAATAAGGAAGAAAGGTAAATCTTTTCTAAATTTTTAGTACGTAAATTTTTTTTTATACCAAAAATTTTAAATTTCTAATAAGTTAATTTTTAAATTAAATTTTTGAATACAGTGAATGAGTATTTTTTAGAATGAGTATTCAATGGCAAAGCATATGAGTATTTTTCAGAATACAGTGAATCAGTTGACAATGATAAATACTAAATTAGATGATGAGTTTTAAGCGTTGTTATTGTTGAGTTATTTGTCTGATAATTGAGAAGTTTTTGTTGTGACATTGATCAATTCAACTTTGAGTGAAAAGTTGAAAATGTCAACAGTTAAAGAGAGCATGTTGAATGAAGAAGCCCAAAGAAATGAACTTGGTTTGATTGGTTCTTTCTCAACGTCAGAAGCACTAGTAACAGAGTCACGTGGGAGAAGTCAATCTCAACACTTCCATATATGTGATAATTCCGAAAGAAGTAGCAAGTCAAGGAATAGAAAAGAAGTGATATGCTATAATTGTGGCAAAACATGTCACATAAAAAAAATTACAAGTTGGGAAAGAGATGAAGACAAAGAGAAGAAAAATGATAAGGATACAACAACAATTGCATCTGTTTGTGATATCTACATTGTTTGTAATGATAATTCCATAAACTTTGCATATCAGAATACAACTTGGATTATTGATTCGGGTGCCTCATATCATGTTACTCCTAGGCATGATTTCTTCTGATCTTACAGTGTTGGTGATTTTGGCACGGTAAAAATAGGAGATAAAGAAGTATGTAAAATTATCGGCATGGGAGATGTTTGGGTTGAAAATTGGATTGGTTGCAAGCTTCAATTCAAGAATGTTATACATGTTTTTAATATTCGTCTCAATCTGATTTCGGTAAAACCCTTAGATATTTAGGGCTATCACACTTACTTTGGTGGTGGTGGTATATGTAAAATCACCAAAGAGTCTCTAGTGGTTGCAAATTAGCAAAATTATACTTCTCTTTACAAGATGCCTACGAAACTAAGCAAGGAAGAAGTGCATGCAATTGAAGATGTCTCTTCTGGTTTATGGCATATGTGCCTTGGTCACTTGAGTCAGAAAGGACTCAACATACTTGTGAAGAAAAATTTTCTTCTTGTGAAAGGTACATCCCTAAAAACGTACACTCATTGTTTTGCTGGAAAACAACATATAGTTTCTTTTCATAATATTGGTCCCCATAAGAGGTAAAATATTATTGATTTAGTTCATACAGATGTTTTCATGATAAATAGTAAATCTCTTGGTGGTACATCATATTTTTTTAGTTTTATTAAAATGGAACATTCAAGCATTGATACAAGTGTTGAAAGAGAAAAGAGACATAAATTGAAATATCTTCGATCAAATAACGGTGGTGAATACAATGATCCATTTGAAGAGTATTGTAGCGAAGATGGAATCAGGCTTGAGAAACAATTTAAAAGACACCTCAACATAATGGTGTTGTAGAGTGAATGAATCTTACAATTAATGGCAGAATCAGATGTTTTCTCTCTCGTGCAAAATTATTGAGATCCTTTTGGGGTGAAACAACGAAAACAACAGTGGATTATATTCAATCTTTCTCCTTCTATACCACTTGATGGTGATGTTCTAAATAGAGTGTGGATATAGAAAGATGTCTCTTATCATCATTGAGAGTTTTGGTTGTAGATGTTTTGTTCACGTTCCAATAGATGAAAGGTCCAAGCTTGATAGTAAATTCAAATAGTGTGTGTTCTTCGATTATGACGGTGAAGAGTTTGGTTATAGATTGTGGGATCCACTTGACAAGAAAATTATTAGAAGTCGAGATATGATATTTCTTGAAGATCAAACTATTGATGATTTTGATAAAGCTGATAAACAAAAATCAAATTCCAGAAGTTACATTGTACTGTGCCTAGCCCCATATACAAACTTTTGTTGATGTGAGAGATATACAAATAGATGATGAGAATGTAACTGATGATCATCTACCTCACCATGATGAGCAGGTTCCAATTGAGCTACTAGTTGAATTTGAGTTGAGAAGATCTACTAGAGAACATCAATATTCTCAAACATATTCTCCACATGAGTATATGATGATCATTCATAGTGGAGAGCTAGAGTACTACCTAGAGGCTATTACAAATGTTGATAAAGAAAAGTGGTTGAAGGTCATGCAAGAAGAGATGAATTCCTTGCATGAGAATTGCACATTTGAGTTGGTAAAGTTTCCTAACGGCAAAAAAGCACTCAAGAACAAATGGATATACAAGATAAAGGCATAAGAGAATAGTTATTATAACACCCCGATTTTTAATAGCAAGACAATAATTTTTTTAAAACAACTGAACACTTTGGATAATATACTCATAATTGTACTTTGGTTTAAATTAAAGTAAAATATTTAATTGTAAAATTATTTTCCAAAATTACTATTAGAATCATTATTGCATTATATAAAATGGTTTCGACATAACTGACTTACTTAAATCGAACGATTCACATTGACAAAAAAAAGTCACATCTGCTTCAGATGCATAAATTCCATTGCAACAACAATATTGCAATAAAGGAGGAAGAAATAAATAAAACCCTTAAATAAAACCCTAAGCTGATCTTGAACTCTAACTAAGGATGATTGGGTACTGAGGACCCACGGGTGGCATCAAGCCTCATTGTATCTGATCGCCAATCTAAATAATCGCTCTCTCATGTCTTCAGCATTGTTGCAATTCTCGCACAACCCAAAACTCTAAGAACCTAGGGCGTAAGCCCAGCCCAAAATAATAGTAGAGGATCACGATCTAAAAATAGCATATATACGAAAATGCAAGGTACGAAAATGTAAAAGACATGACTAGTGTGACAAAGCACCCTAATGCAATGTTTATATGCTAGTGCACATGATTCTGAAATTTTCACACCCTCCTCGAGGGACGTAAATCAAAAATGTATTGTCTCTCACATACCAGTACTAATTATCAATGTGCTACCTATCACAAATCAAACGATTTACCAGAGTGCAGTTTATCACAGACTTGCACGACTCAAAAACTCCCGTAAGGATAAGGCAGACCAATCAATTCATGAATACACCCCATGGCCCATCAGGGTCACCAATAACATTGTGGCCCATCACAGTCACCATTAACTATGAAATGCATAAGCATACTCTGACTCTTCCACATCAATCATTATGTAAATGTAGCTACTAAAAGACTCCTCTTTAAATACTCATTAAACACTAATAATTTTTAATACTTTTTCACAAAGCATACTCAAAAAATATTCTCATCAATAAAATTCATAACATATGTTATCAGTTATGAATACGTAATCAAATCAAATACATAAACAACCACGTGCACATTTATTTACCACAAGGACAAAGAACATGTATATAGACACACTATGCGTTCAAGAATATATAAATCGTTAGAAAGTGCCCTTACCTCGATAGTGCTTTATTACACAAAAAACTTATGCTACACCAGCATAACCTATAGGACGATTCCAATGACACTTCTCAATTTTCTTGTACCTTAAACCAATCAAATGTCTTAACTAATACAAGTTTCTAAGACAACCTCCAAATGAACTTCAGGCTTGTCCACTATCCAAATCAATTAGGGTTTGGCTTTCTCTAAGGTCCCCTAACTTCAAAAAGACTTTTTCATTTAGGTACTTTGATGAATACGAATTTCAAAACACGTATGCTACACTTTGAAAATCTCAAAATTGTTTTTCAAACTTATTGAAGTTCAACTCAAACATTTGTCTTTAACAACTTAGGACAAAATATTTTCTTAACAAAATCAATTAAAGACAAACATACTCACACGGTTTGAAATTTCGATTAAATCATCAATTAACTTCATAAATTTCAACACTTTAATATTTAAAAAACTAGTAGAAAATTTGTGTGACAACCTAAACCCTAAAATAATATATAATAACTTATAACGTATTTTCTCAAAATAAATTTGCAGCAGACAAATAAAGTCTTCTTACTAGTACTTATAAGGTTTCCATACAAAAAGTCATAGGGGTTTCTTCCAAACTTGAACTTCTAGACTCATTAATCTGTAATAACTGCGATTTCGCAAACGCATGGTTAAGTCAGTCAAACACAAACAACGAAGGAGGTGAGTTTTGGAATCATGTTGATAGTATAATATTAGTAAGAAGAACACACAAACAATCATAATAGACCGTATCATAACACATCATAATATATCAAAATACTCAAGAAAAATAATATCATATTATAATGTCAAAATCACTTGAGTAAATTAAATATATCGTCACATCCTCCAAGGGAAATTATTATCACTTTTGAAACATATTAATCACAACAAAACAATCACACAAAAATGCACTATTATGCATGAGTTTAGACTATACTTCATAATTTGGTACCATTCTAACTCTGAAGTACTTGATTAGAAGGCTTGATACTTGATACTATGTCATCATCTCGGTGGATGGACAATTCAAATTGACCTTGCCCTCATAGATCCCCTCAAATCAACTCGAGACACATACGCGACAGTCGAGGTAAACATGTGTTGTATTGTAGCTCCCAACATTTGGAGTGAAACATCCAAGTCACCTAGGAATTCCCAACTCGAATACCTCCAAGGTCTAACAATCTTGTCTTAAGGATCAACAGCAGTTCGCCGCGATCAGGCTCATTCAGTTGTACTTCCCCGAAATCACTAGGCTTGTCAGGCCCTACCTATATGATGACAAAATAATCTCCACTTCCCAAATTCTCAATATTTATTTTCTCCTCTCGTTTGCCTATGATACTCCATTAAGACCATCATCTCAAACACAAATTGGAATCACCATTATTTCATCAACTATGGGGTTACTTCAATATTCTCATCACAAATTCACAACATCACTATCATTAATCATATCTCATCACATAAACTCATCACAATTTTATAGTATCATTATAATCAATCATACATCATCACATAGACGTATCATAAATTTATAACAATATTATTATTAATTATACATCATCATAACACATAAACTTATCAAAATGCATTCATATTTTATTATCACATCACATAAACCTGTCTAATCAAACATATACATAAATTTCATTTGACACTCAATATCACAACAATATCAAATACCACACATTTAATGAAATTAAATCAATCATTGCCTTATAAATATTACTATTCCACATTTTCTTCTCAACATTTTCATATTGGCACATTAATTAATTTATCCCTCAAGGACTACTGTCGTACGTAGCGAGCCCCGGATGAATCATTGAGAAATACGGTTTTTCCGATCATCTCACAATTTATTATATTCATAAATTCAAACGCCCTCTCACATCTTACCTTATTTAGACGCTTTCTTAGACACATAAATCAATGGAAGTTTTCGACAACAACTGTAGATCGATAACATACAACGAACGGATCTAAATAAATGGCGAGTTCACAAAAATGTCGAGATGCGATTGATAAATTTTATAGAGCATAAAAATAAATATTAAATAATTAGTAATAATTTTAGGAGCAAAAATAGATTCAAAAAACGAGAAAATAATTGCATAAAAGGCCTCACCGACTCGTCGGAGTGTCGGAAGGGTCTGAAAAATACAAATGAGTAGTGCTTATTGAAAGTTTCGACGAGAGAAATCCAAAAACGATGCTAATTTTTTCAGAAGATGAACATGGTTTCATGAAAAACCCAAAACATGTCCATCCAAGGGACGAAAACGGTTGTTTACGGGCTAACTGGGGCCACGGTCGGCCAAGGCGAGCCTAAAAATGAGTTTAGCGGTGGATTGTGAGTGAGAAGCCAAGAGATAATTCAGGATAGATCACTTGCAGCAACCATGGTGGTTTTCTGACATATAAGAGAGAATTAAATTGAGGTGATAGGTCTCCTAGTTAGAATCACATATGAAAAACTTGGTTACAGTGAATGGTATACAAGCCAAATTAGAAAGTATGTGTCATGTGACTGGTGGAAGAAGAACTAAAGTTTGGCAAGAGAATGCATGTTTTGCGCCACTAGTAGAGAAGAAAAAGATGAGGATTAGGTTATTTGTATGCATATTAGAACTTAACAAGGCATAGCCGCATCTCATTAGTCATCATTATGATATTTTATTTATATAAACCAACTTATTTATTCGTATTATAAATAATTTAGTTAATTTATATTTATATTAGGCTTAACAATACTAATAAAATATTAGGCTTAACATAATAACAATAAAAAATTAATATGTATGAATCTATACTTATATACTTATGTATATAATATAAAAAAATGGATTTAATATCAAAAATAACTAATTTTAATAAATCATTAAGGCAAATAGATAAAGAAAATTGCATAGAAAATTATCGCAACACAATAAAGACACGTATAAAAAAATATTACTAGTTTATAATAACAACAATTCCTGGTGTTACAAAAGTATTCATTTAGTCCTATAAAATAGTAGACCATAGAAACCACTCATATAACGAAAATTAATCACGATATTTATCATCATATATTTTAAAATAATTTTAAAATTAAATTAATTATTTAAAATCTTATTTCATTAAAAACATAGTTTATCATAAAATTTGGAGTGTTACAGTTTGTATCAAGTAATCTTTTAAAAAAACTTAAATAATAAGAGTTCTAATATTCTAACTATTCAAAAACATGATTCTTTCAATTTGATATTTTTCAAAGCTTAATCTTTATTAGTTATGCTTTGTATAAAAACTTTCACATAAAAACCACATTTTTTCATCAACACCAAATATTTTCCAAGTTCACAAATTTCTTTTAAGTCTCCAAATAAAATCTTAGTTCATAATAAAATTACATATCAAACCCAAAATTATAATCAATCATTATTTTTCAAAAAAACTAAATACTTTTTCAACCTCGAATTTTACTATAAAATTTAAAACTTTTAACTTCAAAACTTAACATTGAAACTTTGTTCATAAAATAAATATTTCTCTTTCAAACCTTTTTTATATACAAAATTTGAACCCTTATATATATATATATATATATATATATTTTTATTTGAAATGTTCTTAAAGTCATGAAGTTTGAAGTTTTGTTTATTAAAGTTAATTCTCTTCATAAAAATTGAAAATGTAATATCAATGACTAAAACTTTTTAGTTCAATCTATAAAGGTGGAAACCTTGGTTTCACAATACCCAAGGATAAAACCTTTAACACCTTAATAACAAAGTAAACTTAAAACCAATATTTAAATAAAATTTTGAACTCTCTTTCTATTTATATATCACTCCGCTAAAATTCATTTTACTCATCAAAGTCTTTCAAAAAAATATTCCAAATCCAAATCTAATTTAAAATGCCGTAAATAATCAAGGACACCAATTCATATGGTTTCAAACTTTAAATAACTCCAAATTTTAATTTATACCACAATTAAAAATCACAAGAGAACTTTTTACTAACTTTAAAGTTCATAAAATTTCTATCACTTAAATACTTTTGAATTAAAACAAAACACCTCAAATTTTGTAACCCAACAAACATAAAATATTCAGAGATCTCCCCACTGCTAACATGGTGTCAACAATCTCGATTCATTTTTGAAACTCAAGAACCTAACTACATAAACATAAGAAGTTATAAAATTTACTTGAATGTTACATTACTCAAGAAAACTAGTCATTTTTTTTTTCTCTCTCAATAATAACAACTAGTACACAACTCAATAAAAGTACCAATCTTCTTTATTCTCAAGTTCAAAACAAATACAAACCTCGTTAACTTTTACACACTATTTCAAATAAATACACTTTATAAAGTTTTTTTATAAAGTTTTCATCAAGTTAACAATGATTTTGGCCAATAGAGTTCCAAGAAGAGGGCAAGTTTAGATATTTTCAAACACAACAATAACACACTAAAAATCTTTCTACTTATTTATTTATTTATTCAAAAGAAAGTTTTTCAAATTTAAACAATAACTTCGTAAAATTTATGATAACTCATAGATTCAAGCCTCAAGCTTTAAAATCTAACAAGAAAAATAAAATAAAAAACTCCTTGACTCATAAATATTCATAGCCATGAAAAGGAGAATAAGGAGGATAAGTTTTCTTACCACAAAAGTTAGATCAATAGTACCACTATGCTCCGAGAAACAACTTTGCATCTTAACTCTTCCTCAAATTCCTTATCTAACTCTCTAGATCTTCAAATATTTCTACTTATTTTGTTTTTCTTTCTAACCAACACTCACTCAAGACTAGAAGAAATAAGAAATAACTTTTGGTGTTGTGGCCTTGTGTTGGTTCGGCCAGCACAATAGAAGGGGAAGGAGACTTCTTTGATCTTAAGGAATAGAAGTTTCTTTTTTTCTTTAAAGACTTTGAACACTAACAACAACTAGAGGAAATAAAAATAAATATTTTAGAAGAAAAAAAAATTGGCTTCTCTTTAAGTAGAGGAACAAAGATCTTTATTTTCGTCTACTAATTAAAATCACACCATATTTTACTACTTCAAAATATATAATGGTATTTAGATATTTTTTTCTAAACACATCAATAACCATCTAATATCTCTTACACATATCATTCACTTCTAAATCTATTTTAATAGAAATATCTAATTTATTGCAACTCAATTCGCAGATAAATCTAATCGTAAGTTACGTTTCATAAAATATTTGTCGATAATAAATAGGGCGTAATTTAATTAGATTATTCTCCGATAAATAATGTTAATCGGGTCACCAAAAATATGTTTCCAACATCTTACTAGCCCATCTTATCCTTCTTACACAAGTCGTTCTAGTCCACACACAAAGAGGGAGAGTGAAGTGGCTCATTTGGGTTATTTCAAAGTATTACTACATAGTAAGATAATATATAGATATTTTCATTAATCCCTCAATAAAATATTAATATCCTAAAAAATTAATTAGATATTTTGTGACTTTAAGTCACATCATCTCGTCCAGTCTCCGAGTTCGTTCTTAAACGAGTCACATTTCACTCACATAAATTTTATAATAAATCTACAAATTAAAATTTTTCAAAATTTCTCGAATGAATTTTTATCCGACTAAAGTTTTGTTCCTTATAGCTTAGAAAAATATAATCCGATAAAATTCTCATTAAATTTGGTGTCATTCGGAGTCTGCCAAAATTTAAACAGCGGGTATATCTTGCCTGTTTTCAAAAAAAATAGTAGAAAGTTATTTTTGAAATTTCAACAATGCCAAGATATTCACATAGTCATTTAACATCAAGGAAACATTCGAACAAATTTTCATAGGTTAATTTGTAAGCCAAACACACTTACAACAATTTTACAAACAACAGATAATGAAAATGGTACACGAATAAAATAATAAACAACAGGTTCTTACATTATTACCCTAAAAAACTAAGTTTCGTCCTCGAAACTTAAAGTAAGAGTAACAATCCACACTAGGTTCGCACTCAAACTCAACATCCATGATACAACTTGTTTCACAAGGCTTACTTGAAGAATGTGTCGTCTATCCCTTTTCATAGGGTGCTTAATAACTCTACACACTACCATAGCCGATAAGACTCGCTCGTTCCATTCAACATGATTTTGTCTACTATCACCAAGAGATTGGGGATGATCAGTTCCTCAATTTGTCAATAGATAGCCAACAACCATGATGGTGGCTTAGACCATCTTAACATAACTATAATAGCGCTCCCTGCAACTTGCACTTAAGTATATATTGAGGCACATAAGGTCTAACAATCTCTTCAAGCTCTACTGAGTTTCCTATCATTTTGATCCTATCGATGAAGTACAATTGCCCAAAACATGTCACATAGCCTCATATACGCCCACTTGGTACAAAACATCCATTGGGTATCAAACTGAAACACTAAGTATGACGCCAACACATTGAGCAGGAAACAATCATTACCGTAGAGAACTCCCTAATTTCTCCATTACCCACAAACCCTCGATTTTCTTTAGTCGCACAACTACACCAAACCAAAGTGTTCTTATTTGAATGTTGTTCTAATTATAACATAAATCTTAACGCTTGACTTCCCAAGACCAATAATTAAAACATAAATTATTTGTTACATTTCTTTTTTTTCACTCTCTATCATTGAATAAAATTCTCAAATTTGATCATCAAAATCTCCAAATACTCATCACACTCTCTAATTTCATCATTTTCATCTTAAGATACAATACAAGGTCTTATTCATCATTGACTCTAACTGTGTTAGTAATCTCACTAATGAAACTCTTCTAATCACATCACAATATTTTTAGTAAATCTTCAAACACTTCCATCCATAACATGTATTATTTATCAGTTGTCTACCTCAACTACCTCGATTATACAAGTTTAAGGTGTTACTTGGTCCTCCACCCAGCCTGGTTTTAAATCGTTGACTTTAAGATCAACAATCTTAGAGTCCTAAATCAAATCTCGATTAATCCCTCCAACCTATCAAAATATTCACACGCTCCAAGTGTTTACCATCCTTTAATAGACACTCAATGCTTACATTTGCTACAATCTCTAAGTATTCTCGTACTCTTTAGTTCCAATTCCACTTAATAGTAACATACAGTTCAATACATCAAGGATTAACTCCTTATGTTTACACGATCAGATAACAGTGGTGAATACAGAGATCCATTTGAAGAGTATTGTAGAGAACATGGAGTCAGGCTTGAGAAAACAGTTTCAAAGACACCTCAACATAATGGTGTTGCAGAGAGAATGAATAGTACAATTAATGGCAGAATCAGATGTCTGCTCTCTCATCATTCTTGCTAAAGTTTTCTTCAAGACTCAAGGCAAAATGTTCTAATTTAAACAAGAACATTCTGCACAAAATTTCAGGCAAGAAGATTGCTTCAGAGTAAGCAATTGACGATTGACAAGATTGTCCAACAGTTATATTAAGTTTAAACTAAATATTCAAAATCCTAAATTATCTATAAAATGCCGATAAATTGAAAGGTGAAGGCAAAAGTTCAATTACAATCTATTTACCCTTGTTCAATTAAGCATGAGATTGGAAAGTCTTCCCCCAAGCAAAATTTCAAGCTATCTTCATTATATTTGTGGATCATTCTTATTGAGTTTTTCCTTTCAGTTAATCTCAAACAAAGAGCTGAGAATTATTAGATCTCAAACACTTTTTTTATCATACACATTGTTTGTAACTCAAGTTTAACTTTTATGTTAGATTGAGTGTGATTATAAAAATTCTTTCTGGTTTGAAAGGTGATTGTAAAAATCCTCTCTAGTTTGAAAGGTGGATGTAAAAAATCTTTTATGAATTTAAAGGTGAAAGTTGTAATTGGTTAAGGTGTGTTCAAGAAAAAAAGTGCAAAGCCATAATGTTTTGGTGTTGAGCTTATTGGTGAAAATCTCACAATTTGTGATGACTGGAAGTAGCTCCCGTTGGGTAAACTAGTATACTTCTTGTGTGTGATCTTCTTGTCTCTTCTCTTTAATTTTCAAGCACTCGCATATCACATTTCATTTTCTATTGCACTTATTTACTTTATTGCTAAACTTAACCCATCCAGAATGTTCCGATAGTTTAAATCTAATTATCAAGATCGTTCTTGAGTTTATAAAAGTGCATGGATTAAAAATAGAAAATGAGTCATAATTCAAACTCCCATTACTAATGACTTTTATTGCTACTTCAATTGACACCAGAGCTCTTCATCTAAAAAAGAGCACCTAACAAGTATTAGAGGAAAATATTCAAGAAGAAGAAGCAACGTCAAAGTCAAATATATTGCTGAAAAATGATCATCAAATAAACCACCTATTTTAATGGATCAGACTATTATTTTTGGGAAGGAAAAATGCAGTTGTTTCTTAGATCCCCAAGACACGGGAATATGGCGCATAATTACATATGAAAATATTGTAATAAAGAGGAGATAAAAATGATCCAACTTCAAATGAAAAACCTGATAAAGAAATCAATAGTATATACATAAAACTAATAGAATATACACAATTTTTTTCAAAAAAATTGAATTAACACACTTAGGCATATAAATTAATATTTTACACACATATATATAACTAATTAAAATTAATAATTTAATCAAATTTTGAATTCATAAATTAATCAAAAGTATGTGTATAAAGTAAGATTTTTAATAACCTGTGTTACTCCACGTTAATTATCAAATTTTATTTATTTATCAGAAATATTTTTTAATCTAGCAAATTTAAGAAATTCTCAAATTACTTATATATATATATATATATATATATATATATATATATATATATATATATATATATATAATAACTAACAATCAAATAGATGGATAAAGCTCAAATTCTAAAAGTTGAAAAATAAAATTATGTTTTTTAATTTCAAAAATTAAAATTAAATAATTACATTTTATTGAAAAGATTATGTAAAATAAAATTATAAATTAATAAATAATGATAACAAATTGAGGAAGAATCAAATTACACTGAAGTAAGATTACACCAACGTTACTCACTAAATAATGTGTTACTCGATATATATTTTACAAATTCGACCTATATATTGAAAGATATATTATGTAGATCATTTATATCAATTTTTACATAAATCTAAAATCATTTGATATCTTATTGAGATACGTCAAAATTAACGTATTAACCAGTTTTATTATATAAGGTTAATCTGTATCTCAATAATATATCAAATAATTTTATATTTATGTAAAATTTTATATAAATGATCTAATACTATTAAATCTTTCAATCTAATAGTCAAATTTGTAAAATATATATAAAGTAAATCGTTATTGAGTGATGTAACATTACATCAATCAATGTAGTTTGAATACTCCTCTAAAAAAATTATATATAAAAATAGAGTTTATTGGGATAATAAACTATATTTTATCATTTAATAAAAAAATTGAGAATTAATAAAACAGCGATACGTGACATACAAAATTTACTTTATATATTGATAAATAAAAAATAAAATTACTATTCATAAAAAAAATCATTAACAAAATTCATGTGGCTTGCCACCGTAGTTTTTTTTTTAATAGAAAAAAAAGATAATAAAAGACTTAAATGTTAAAGTTAAATAAAATAAAAGATAAAAGTGTAATTTTTCCTAATTTATATATCGTAAAATCATCCATTTTTATCTTTTTTTTTTTAGCATTCAAACAATGTCATTCAATACTAAATATTATTAGATTAGGTATTAATAATACTTTGATTTTTGAAACAAGGTCCATAACTTATTAAAAAAATAAAAGAAACGACAATATCAACTTGGGCATTCGTATTTAAAAAAAAATATTTACAATACTTATTAGTTCTAAAAAAAGATGGATGACATATCTAAAAATGATATCTAACATAATATCAAAAAAAAATTTACACATCTCACTCAATATAAGAAAATTCCTATTTTTCTATCAAAGTTTTTGGGAAAGCAAACATCGTTGCAAAAAAAAAAAAAAAAAAAAACACCGTTCCTGGTAAACAATTCTTAGGAAATTAATTGCTTTAATTTTTTTTGGTAAAAATATTATCACCATTGGAAGGGATGTGTGCGTTTCCGATGATATTTGTTTCTCGCAAGCGCTGATAGGACAATAACACATGTTGACATTTTAAAAAGGTACAAAAAAAGCTACTTTGATGTGACTGATTTGTGCGGGAATGCGCAAAAATTTGAAGTTTGTGATGAACTAGTTTTTTGAAAATTATTGGACACAGAAAAAGCTAATTTGCTTTTATTGACTTGCATTGAAAATGCACGGAAATTTGAAGTTTACAAAGAACTAATTCCTCGAAAATTATTTGATACATAAAAAGTTGTTTTGCTCTAACTGACCTGAATGGGACCTGCAAAAATTTGTAGTTTCTGAGGAACTAGTTTTTTGGAAATTATTGCACACATAAAAAGCTACTTTGTGCTAATTGACTTGCATTGCGAACGCGCATAAGTTTGCAGTTTGTGACGAACTAGTTCCTCGAAAAGTACTTGACACTAAAAAAATCGATTTGGTGTAAGTGACTTGTATGGGAACGCACAATAATTTGAGTTGTGAGAAACAAGTTCATGAGAAATTATATTTTTTATGTATTATTAATTTAATTATACATATAATATGAATGAATATGTGATAGTGTAAAAAATACATGAATCAATAGAGTTTTTCATTGTAAAAAAAAGGTAGAGTTTTTTATTTTTACATATGAATTAATTAGTAGAGTTAATATTGATAGAAAGATTGTTCTAACTTTAATGTTAATAAATATAAAATTTAGTTCTGTTATAACTGATTAACATATGGATGCATGAATATCTTTATAAAAAAATTAGATGAATATATTTTTTTTTTTGCGCAACTGATGAATATATATATACATATATATGTATATATATATTTATATAAATTAGTCTATAGAATATATTTTAATGAATAAAGTGAATGTTATTTTTTGACTAATTATATTAATGTTTGATAAATTAATATTAATTTATCACTTATTGAAATTAATAATGTTAGTAATATTATAATATGGTTGAGAAAGTTGTAATTGATTAAGTTGTGATAAAAAACAAATATGGGAGTCTATTAGAGAAAATTTTGGAGAAAAAAAACGCACGCGTTAAAAAATAAACATGAAATTTTTTAGCTTCTAAAAAATTATACACCAGCCCAAACCTGCTCCAGCTGATTATCGAACATGTGATAGATTTGAGTGTGTTTTCTCTCGTTTACAATATTAAATATTCTTAATATACATTTCAAATGTCATATCTTCTCCTCTCAATTCACACAATACTAATTCAAATATAATTTCCAACAAAAAGATGCCACAATTCTGGAACCCACCCAAGCGAAAAACGAAACCAATTCTCAAACAAACAACCTCTTAATATCATATTACTAACATGAACAAAAGCACAAGTACCACTCATCCTCACCGTTATAATATGATAACAAGGCGCCAAACTTTCCATCTATAGTTGAGCAATTAAGTTGATCCCAAATAATATTACGTCTTAATAAAATATATACTAAAAATGTAAAATGTAATAGATCAAAGGAATAATAATTCATCATTTATTCTTATAAATTTTATTTAATAACATATTGTTGGGCCTCTTGTCAAACCCAAATTGATTATTATATAAAACAAATATGAACTTTAAGGTGGTGTAACATTGAGAGTAGGGCAGCATTCTGGTCGAATTAGGCAGAGTTCTGGCATGCAATGAGATGCATGATTTGGAACACGAATTCCATGTGCACTTCCCACAAAGATCGTCGCAATTGCCACAAAAAGAACCACCAACATCAACGCCATTTTCAATAAACTTTCCATTATACAACACAATGGTTTTTGCCGTGAAAACAAATTGGCTAATTTCTTATGGTATGGTAAAGTATATCCATCTAACTATTTATAGGCAGAGGGATTTTTTAATACGACAAGATTATTAAATGAGGTTGACTAGCCAAATTAATTACAATAGGGCATATTTAACTATTATTTTTGTGTTTACATAATTGTGGAATTTTAAAAAGTTTCATATATCAAATATATCAACAAATATTGACCAAATTTTATCTTATATTCAAGATAAAAGGGGTGTGAAACAATAGATATATTAAAAAATAGATGCCTACTTTTTTGTGATTAATTAGGGGCATTAATTGAAAATAAATGATGCATTTAGTAATATGGGATACTTTTGAAAGTTTTTGTCATACCTCACAATTATACTCTTACCCCTACATTTTAATTTTACTTTAAGAAAAAAAATCACAATTTTTTTCAAAAAAAAAAAAATTTGAAAACAGAAAAACTTTTAAAAAGATTTTTGGTACATTAATTTTTTTAAACCAACAAAACACCGTTTTACATAATTTATTTTTCTTTACCATAAAAAACACTTTTGAATAACATTTTTTAGTGGCTATAGAACGATTTTGCAAATATTCATCATCAGCTACGGCAATATCTTCCTCATCTCGGGACAAATATTTGACACTAATAAGTATTAAAACTATTATAAGATCGATATTTTTCACTGATATATAAAAAAAACATGAAACAAATATTTATTACTAATAAATATTAATTTATGAACATTAGTTCATATTTTTATTTTCTTTTGACTCAATTGGTTCATCTTGTTGGAAATAGTACATGCATTTAATAGTAATTGAGAATTTACCATTTATTAAAAAAAACCTCAAAGCACATATTTGCAAAAAAAAAGCTACACTAAATATTTATCATTAGTAAATATTAAAAAATATAGGATAAACCTTTATAAGTATTGCCTACGAAACAAGGGAGAAATAGTTTTCATTGATAAATACATATAAAAATTAACGGAATAAATATTTGCGATACATAAAAAAATACAAGATAAACATTAAAATAACATGAGATATATATAACAAATACATAACAATAACAAAACACAAGACAAACATATATTAGAGATAAATATAAACAATCACAAAATAAATATTTACCATTAATATATAAAAAAGAAAGAAAAAAATATTAGCCATTGATAAATATTAAAAAAATAGCGAGATAAATATTTATAAATTATGCACAAGAAAGACGAGAAAAATGTTTGTAAGTGGTTTATATAAAAAAAATAACGGGACAAATATTTGCTATTCATACATAAAAAAATTTCATAATAAATATTTGCAAGTGAAATAAGTATTAAAAAACAACGAGAGACATATCTTTCACTAACATATCTAAAAATATGAGACAAATATTTTTTATGGATAAATACGAGACAAATATTTTTTATTGACAAATATTTTTTATTGACAAATATTTTTTATTAATACATACAAAGTTATGTTACAAAAGTTATCAATCATAAGTATTAAAAAACAACAGGACCAAATATTTTCTACTGCCACATATAAAAATACAAAATAAATATTCGCCACTGATAAATATATTATTTTATAAACAATGGTTCATCTTTTCAAAAAAAGAAAAAATTATTTTCACTCAATCTGTTCATCATGTTGGAAATAGTAGCTGCATTTAATAGTAATTGAGAATTTACTATTTCCTTTTAAAATAAAAATTGCAAATGATATATTTGTAAAAAATAGGCTACAATAAATATTTGCTATTAATTAATATTATAAAAATATAGGATTAATATTTTTAATTATTGTATAGAAAAATATATGACAAATATTATTCGTTGATAAATAAATATAAAAAATCACTAGGTAACTAATTGTTAATGTTTAATAAAAAAATATCAGAAAAATATTAAAATAGTACGGTATAAATATATATAACTAATACAAATAATAATAATAATAATAATAATAATAATAATAATAATAATAAGACATGTATATGTTAATGATAAATATAAAAAAAATTATGAAATAATATTTACGACTAATACGTAAAAATTACAGAATAAATATTTATCTTTGATTATCGTTGATAAATATTTTAAAAAAAGGCAGAATACATACGTAGAAATGATGCATAAAATAACATGAGTCAAATATTTATAAGTCATAAATAGAAAAAATCAAGTACAAAATTTTTCTATTAATACATAAAAAAATAAGAGATAAATGTTTAATATTAATAAATATTAAAAAAACAACAGAACAAATATTTCTCACTAACCCACATCAAAAGATAAAAAGTAGTCACCGATAAATATTAATTTATGAGCATTGGTTGATTTTTTTATAACTATTTTGACTTGGTTCATCTTGTTTGAAATAGTACATGCATAATACTAAATGAGAGATTACATTTGTTTTTATAAAAAACTGCAAAGAACATATTTGTAAAAAGAATACGCTACACTAAATATTTGTCAATAATAAATATTAAAAAAATATAGAATATTATAATTGTATAAAATATAAGGGACAAAATAAATATTAAAAAAATATAGAATATTACAATTGCATAAAATATAAAAGATAAAATAAATATTAAAAAATATAGAATGTTACAACTGCATAAAATATAAGAGACAAGATAAATATAAAAAATCACAGGATAATTATTTATTGTTGATACATAAAAAAATACAAGAATAATTGTTGCATATATATGCTTTGCAATGCTTAAAGATATTATATCTTATGACAATATTTAGTTCAACTTCTATTGATGCATATTTAAATTTGAAATTTAATGAAGAATCAAATCATTTTATAATAATTAAGATATTATATTTTTAAATATAGTTTTTAACATATGTTGTAACTACATATCTTGGATACATTAAATTATAGAATTATCAAAAAAGAACAAAACCACAAACTAAAAAAAAAAAAAAAAAAAAATATTATAGTGACCTTTGTCTCTAAATACAAGTTTCATTAAAAAAAAAAAAAAACTAAATATAGCATATTACTAAATGTAAGAAAATGCTTAATCTTACAAACTTGGTTACACCAGAAACATATGAATGACATGTAAAAAATTGATCTCACTCTCTTTCCTCGTTATTCTATCATTTTGTTCATAAAAAAAAAAATTTGAAGAAGGAAAGAAATTGGGGAAGAGGAATGCACTCAAAGCCTCACCATTTGTCCCTCGATCACTACAATATTATAGTTAGTCCATAGTTATGTTTTAGTTAGTTAGACGATAATTATTTCTGTTTAAGTTTTAAGTGTTGTTTTATAAATAAAATTTATAATGACTCAATAATTTAGTTGAACGAAATACTCAATTCAATTATTACTCTTCTTATGTTCTCAATTTTTCTTTTCTTATGTGTGCAATATGTTGGGTGAGCTCACTCCTCTAGTGGAACCCACCAATTTTACTAATATTATTATTATTATTATTGAAATAAAAGGAAAAAGAGAAAGAAAAAAATTTAATGGGCTTGGCTCACTTGAAGGCAATAAAATGGGATTTAGAAATCTCTAAGAATACACAGAAAAACAACGGAAGAAGAACGGTTGCCAAAGAAGAAAAAATAAGGGTTTGGTTCTGGTGGTGGTAACAGGTGTGTATCAAACTTGCTCCGTTTGATCTACAAAGTTAGTATGTTTTTCCTACCACTGAGTTTATTACTTTAATATATAATTTGAGTAGTTTTATCTTCTCTGAGAGTTACTTTGGCATACCCACTTTAGTAGAAGGTTGTTATATGTTTGTTATTGTTGATTGATATTCTCTATTGTTATTAGGAAGACTCTTGGTGTACCCATTAATTATTATAAAGGAAGTTTTACTGGACTAGGTCCCGTGGTTTTTATTCTCTCAATTTGAGGGAAATTTTCCACGTTAAAAATTGCGTTTGTCTCATATTTAATTTTCTGCCAATTATTTTTGTTATGTGGAATTGTATTTTCTGTTTGGCCATTTATCTGCACATGTGGTGGGGGAAAAAATATTCCGCACTATTGAGATAGTTATCGCTAATTATCTCTGGTTTTTCCCAACAAAGTGGTATCTAGAGCTCGATTATTTGATTTGTGAATTTAAATGGAGGAGGAAAATAAAGGTCCCAATATGATTAAACTCAATATTTTACAAATTCGACCTACATATGGAAAGATATATCATGTAGATCATCTATATCAATTTTTACGTAAATCTAAAATCATTTTATATGTTATGGAGATATGTCAAAATTAACGTATTAAACAGTTTTATTATATAAGGTTAATCTGTATCTCAATAATATATCATATAATTTTATATTTATGTAAAACTTTATATAAATGATCTAATACTTTTAAATCATTCAATCTAATAGTCAAATTTGTAAAAAATATATAAAGTAAATCGTTATTGAGTGATGTAACATTACATCAATCAATGTAGTTTGAATACTCCTCTAAAAAAGTTATATATAAAAATAGAGTTTATTAGGATAATAAACTATATTTTATAATTTAATAAAAAAAATTGAGAATTAATAAAATAGCGACACGTGACATACAAAATTTACTTTATATATTGATAATTAAAAAATAAAATTACTATTCATAAAAAAAATTATTAACAAAATTCATGTGGCTTGCCACCGTAGTTTTTTTTTTTAAAAGAAAAAAAAAGATAATAAAAGACTTAAATGTTAAAATTAAATAAAATAAAAGATAAAAGTGTAATTTTTCCTAATTTATATATGGTAAAATCATCCACTTTTATCCTTTTTTTTTAGTATTCAAACAATGTCATTCAATACTAAATATTATTAGATTAGGTATTAATAATAGTTTGATTTTTGAGATAAGGTCCATAACTTATTAAAAAAATAAAAGAAACGACAATATCAACTTGGGCATTGGTATTTTAAAAATATATTTACAATACTTATTAGTTATTAAAAAAGATGGATGACATATCTAAAAATGATATCTAACATAATATCAAAAAAAATTTACACATCTCACTCAATATAAGAAAATTCCTATTTTTCTACCAAATTTTTTGGGAAAAAAAACATCCTAGCAAAAAAAAAAAAAAAACACCGTTCTTGGGTAAACAATTCTTAGGAAATTATTTGCTTTAATTTTTTTTAGTAAAAATATTATCACCATTGGAAGGGATGTGTTCGTTTCCGATGATATTTGTTTCTCGCAAGCACTGATAGGACAATAACACCGGTTGACATTTTAAAAGGTACAAAAAAAACTACTTTGATTTGACTGATCTGTAAGGAAACTCGCAAAAATTTGAAGTTTGTGATGAATTAGTTTCGCAAAAATTATTTGACACGAAAAAAGCTAATTTGCTTTCACTGACTTGCATTGAAAATGCACGGATATTTGAAGTTTGCAAAGAACTAGTTCCTCGAAAATTATTTGATACATAAAAAGTTGTTTTGCTCTAACTGACCTGCATGAGACCTGCAAAAATTTGTAGTTTCTGAGGAACTAGTTTTTTGGAAATTGTTGCACACATAAAAAGCTACTTTGTGGTTAACTGACTTGCATTGCGAACGCGCATAAATTTGCAGTTTGCGATGAACTAGTTCCTCGAAAAGTACTTGACACTAAAAAAATTGATTTGGTGTAAGTGACTTGTATGGGAACGCGCTATAATTTGAGTTGTGAGAAACAAGTTCATGAGAAATTATATTCTTTATGTATTATTAATTTAATTATACATATAATATGAATGAATATGTGATAGTGTAAAAAATACATGAATCAATAGAGTTTTTTCGTTGTAAAAAAAAGGTAGAGTTTTTTATTTTTACATATGAATTAATTAGTAGAGTTAATATTGATAGAAAGATTGAATTTTGTTATATTTGTATTTAATAAATATGCATGAATAGTGAATAAATATGACAATATATGGAGAAGTAGAGGTAATGTATCATAAAAGAAATATTAGATTTGTTATAACTTTATTTATTATAAATATGCATAAAAGTTGATAAAAATAATAATAATAATAATAATA
>NC_021165.2:52094987-52097985 GCF_000331145.2 Cicer arietinum
AGAGAGAGAGAGAGAGAGATTAGTTTAAGAAATATTTGAGTAAATAAAGTTAAGATTGATTTTTTTTCATCCATAAAGTTAATGTTGATAAACATAAAATTGTTCTAACTTTAGTGTTAATAAATATAAAATTTAGTTCTGTTATAACTGATTAACATATGGATGCATGAATATCTTTATAAAAAAATTAGATGAATATATTTTTTTTTTTGCGCAACTGATGAATATATATATACATATATATGTATATATATATATATATAAATTAGTCTATAGAATATATTTTAATGAATAAAGTGAATGTTATTTTTTTACAAATTATATTAATGTTTGATAAATTAATATTAATTTATCACTTGTTGAAATTAATAATGTTAGTAATATTCTAATATGGTTGAGAAAGTTGTAATTGATAAAGCTGTGATAAAAAATAAATATGGGAGTCTATTAGAGAAAATTTTGGAGAAAAAAAAACGCACGCGTTAAAATATTAAACATGAAATTTTTTAGGTTCTAAAAAATTATACACCAACCCAAACCTGAGCCATGATTAACGAACATGTGATACATATGATAGATTTGAGTGTGTTTTCTCTCGTTCACAATATTAAATATTCTTAATATACATTTCAAATGTCATATCTTCTCCTTTCAATTCACACAATACTAATTCAAATATAATTTCCAACAAAAAAATGCCACAATTCTGGAACTCACCCAAGCGAAAAACGAAACCAATTCTCAAACAAACAACCTCTTAATATCATATTACTAACATGAACAAAAGCACAAGTACCACTCATCCTCACCGTTATAATATGATAACAAGGCACCAAACTTTCCATCTATAGTTGAGCAATTAAGTTGATCTCAAATAATATTACGTCTTAAAAAAATATATACTAAAAATGTAAAACGTAATAGATCAAAGGAATAATAATTCATCATTTATTCTTATAAATTTTTATTTATAACATATTGTATGGGCCTTTTGTTAAACCCAAATTGATTATTATATAAAACTAATATGAACTTTAAGGTGGTGTAACATTGCGAGGAGGGCAGCATTCTGGTCGACTTAGGCAGATTTCTGGTATGCAAAAAGATGCATGATTTGGAACACGAATTCCATGTGCACTTCCCACAAAGATCGTCGCAATTGCAACAAAAAAGACCACCAACATCTTCGATAAACTTTCCATTATACAACACAATGGTTTTTGCCGTGAAAACAAATTGGCTAATTTCTTATGGTATGGTAAAGCATATCCATCTAACTATTTATAGGCATGGGATTTTTTAATACGGACAAGATTATTCAATGAGGTTGACTTCCCATATTAAATGAGGTTTTCTACTGCCACATATAAAAATACAAAATAAATATTCGCCACTCATAAAGATATTATTTTATAAACAATGGTTATTCTTATCAAAAAAAGAAAAAATTATTTTGACTCAATCGGTTCATCATGTTGGAAATAGTAGCTCCATTTAATAGTAATTGAGAATTTACTATTTCCTTTTAAAATAAAAATTGCAAATGATATATTTGTAAAAAATAGGCTACAATAAATATTTGCTATTAATTAATATTATAAAAATATAGGATTAATATTTTTAATTATTGTATAGAAAAATATATGACAAATATTATTCGTTGATAAATAAATATAAAAAATCACTAGGTAACTAATTGTTAATGTTTAATAAAAAAAATATAAGAAAAATATTAAAATAGTACGGTATAAATATATATATAACTAATACAAATAATAATAATAATAATAATAATAATAATAATAATAATAAGATAAAAAGTAGTCACCGATAAATATTAATTTATGAGCATTGGTTGATTTATTTTATAACTATTTTGACTTGGTTCATCTTGTTGGAAATAGTACATGCATAATACTAAATGAGAGTTTACATTTGTTTTTATAAAAACCTGCAAAGAACAAATTTGTAAAAAGAATACGCTACACTAAATATTTGTCAATAATAAATATTAAAAAAATATAGAATATTATAATTGTATAAAATATAAAGGACAAAATAAATATTAAAAAAATATAGAATATTACAATTGCATAAAATATAAAGGACAAAATAAATATTAAAAAAATATAGAATATTATAATTGTATAAAATATAAAGGACAAAATAAATATTAAAAAAATATAGAATATTATAATTGTATAAAATATAAAGGACAAAATAAATATTAAAAAAATATAGAATATTACAATTGCATAAAATATAAAGGATAAAATAAATATTAAAAAATATAGAATGTTACAACTGCATAAAATATAAGAGACAAGATAAATATAAAAAATCACAGGATAATTATTTATTGTTGATACATGAAAAAATACAAGATACATATTAAAATAACAATATATATATATATATATAACTGTTGCATATATATGCTTTGCAATGCTTAAAGATATTATATCTTATGACAATATTTAGTTCAACTTCTATTGATGCATATTTAAATTTGAAATTTAGTCAAGAGTCAAATCATTTTATAATATTTAAGATATTATATTTTTAAATATAGTTTTTAACATATGTAGTAATTACATATCTTGAATACATTAAATTATAGAATTATAAGAAAAGAACAAAACCAAAAACTAAAAAAAAAATACAATATTATAATGACCTTTGTCTCTAAATACAAGTTTCATTAAAAAAAACAAAAAAAAAACTAAATATAGCATATTACTAAATGTAAGAAAATGCTTAATCTTACAAACTTGGTTACACCAGAAACATATGAATGACATGTAAAAAATTGATCTCACTCTCTTTCCTCGTTATTCTATCATTTTGTTCATAAAAAAGAAATTGAAGAAGGAAGAAATTGGGGAAGAGGAATGCACTCAAAGCCTCACCATCTGTCCCTCGATCACTACAATGTTTTAGTTAGTTCATAGTTTTGTTTTAGTTAGTTAGACGATAATTATATCTGTTTAAGTTTTAA
>NC_021165.2:52098485-52100983 GCF_000331145.2 Cicer arietinum
CACCCAAGCGAAAAACGAAACCAATTCTCAAACAAACAACCTCTTAATATCATATTACTAACATGAACAAAAGCACAAGTACCACTCATCCTCACCGTTATAATATGATAACAAGGCACCAAACTTTCCATCTATAGTTGAGCAATTAAGTTGATCTCAAATAATATTACGTCTTAAAAAAATATATACTAAAAATGTAAAACGTAATAGATCAAAGGAATAATAATTCATCATTTATTCTTATAAATTTTTATTTATAACATATTGTATGGGCCTTTTGTTAAACCCAAATTGATTATTATATAAAACTAATATGAACTTTAAGGTGGTGTAACATTGCGAGGAGGGCAGCATTCTGGTCGACTTAGGCAGATTTCTGGTATGCAAAAAGATGCATGATTTGGAACACGAATTCCATGTGCACTTCCCACAAAGATCGTCGCAATTGCAACAAAAAAGACCACCAACATCTTCGATAAACTTTCCATTATACAACACAATGGTTTTTGCCGTGAAAACAAATTGGCTAATTTCTTATGGTATGGTAAAGCATATCCATCTAACTATTTATAGGCATGGGATTTTTTAATACGGACAAGATTATTCAATGAGGTTGACTTCCCATATTAAATGAGGTTTTCTACTGCCACATATAAAAATACAAAATAAATATTCGCCACTCATAAAGATATTATTTTATAAACAATGGTTATTCTTATCAAAAAAAGAAAAAATTATTTTGACTCAATCGGTTCATCATGTTGGAAATAGTAGCTCCATTTAATAGTAATTGAGAATTTACTATTTCCTTTTAAAATAAAAATTGCAAATGATATATTTGTAAAAAATAGGCTACAATAAATATTTGCTATTAATTAATATTATAAAAATATAGGATTAATATTTTTAATTATTGTATAGAAAAATATATGACAAATATTATTCGTTGATAAATAAATATAAAAAATCACTAGGTAACTAATTGTTAATGTTTAATAAAAAAAATATAAGAAAAATATTAAAATAGTACGGTATAAATATATATATAACTAATACAAATAATAATAATAATAATAATAATAATAATAATAATAATAATAAGACATGTATATGTTAATGATAAATATAAAAAAATTATGAAATAATATTAATGACTAATACGTAAAATTACAGAATAAGTATTTGTCTTTGATTATCGTTGATAAATATTTTTAAAAAAGGCAGACTACATACTTAGAAATGATGCATAAAATAACATGAGTCAAATATTTATAAGTCATAAATAGAAAAAATCAAGTACAAAAATTTTCTATTAATACATAAAAAAATAAGAGATAAATGTTTAATATTAATAAATATTAAAAAAAACAACAGAACAAATATTTCTCACTAACCCACATCAAAAGATAAAAAGTAGTCACCGATAAAGATTAATTTATGAGCATTGGTTGATTTATTTTATAACTATTTTGACTTGGGTCATCTTGTTGGAAATAGTACATGCATAATACTAAATGAGAGTTTACATTTGTGTTTATAAAAAACTGCAAAGAACATATTTATAAAAAGAATACGCGACACTAAATATTTGTCAATAATAAATATTAAAAAAATATAGAATATTATAATTGTATAAAATATAAGGGACAAAATAAAAACTAAAAAAATATAGAATATTACAATTGCATAAAATATAAAAGATAAAATAAATATTAAAAAATATAGAATGTTACAACTGCATAAAATATAAGAGACAAGATAAATATAAAAAATCACAGGATAATTATTTATTGTTGATACATGAAAAAATACAAGATACATATTAAAATAACAATATATATATATATATATAACTGTTGCATATATATGCTTTGCAATGCTTAAAGATATTATATCTTATGACAATATTTAGTTCAACTTCTATTGATGCATATTTAAATTTGAAATTTAGTCAAGAGTCAAATCATTTTATAATATTTAAGATATTATATTTTTAAATATAGTTTTTAACATATGTAGTAATTACATATCTTGAATACATTAAATTATAGAATTATAAGAAAAGAACAAAACCAAAAACTAAAAAAAAAATACAATATTATAATGACCTTTGTCTCTAAATACAAGTTTCATTAAAAAAAACAAAAAAAAAACTAAATATAGCATATTACTAAATGTAAGAAAATGCTTAATCTTACAAACTTGGTTACACCAGAAACATATGAATGACATGTAAAAAATTGATCTCACTCTCTTTCCTCGTTATTCTATCATTTTGTTCATAAAAAAAAAAATTTGAAGAAGGAAAGAAATTGGGGAAGAGGAATGCACTCAAAGCCTCACCATCTGTCCCTCGATCACTACAATGTTTTAGTTAGTTCATAGTTTTGTTTTAGTTAGTTAGACGATAATTATATCTGTTTAAGTTTTAAGTGTTGTTTTATAAATAAAATTTATAATGACTCAATAATTTAGTTGAACGAAATACTCAATTCAAT
>NC_021165.2:52101552-52110567 GCF_000331145.2 Cicer arietinum
TTATATATATATATATATATATATATATATATATATATATATATATATATATATATATAATAACTAACAATCAAATAGATGGATAAAGCTCAAATTCTAAAAGTTGAAAAATAAAATTATGTTTTTTAATTTCAAAAATTAAAATTAAATAATTACATTTTATTGAAAAGATTATGTAAAATAAAATTATAAATTAATAAATAATGATAACAAATTGAGGAAGAATCAAATTACACTGAAGTAAGATTACACCAACGTTACTCACTAAATAATGTGTTACTCGATATATATTTTACAAATTCGACCTATATATTGAAAGATATATTATGTAGATCATTTATATCAATTTTTACATAAATCTAAAATCATTTGATATCTTATTGAGATACGTCAAAATTAACGTATTAAACAGTTTTATTATATAAGGTTAATCTGTATCTCAATAATATATCAAATAATTTTATATTTATGTAAAATTTTATATAAATGATCTAATACTATTAAATCTTTCAATCTAATAATCTAATTTGTAAAAAATATATAAAGTAAATCGTTATTGAGTGATGTAACATTACATCAATCAATGTAGTTTGAATACTCCTCTAAAAAAATTATATATAAAAATATAGTTTATTAGGATAATAAACTATATTTTATAATTTAATAAAAAAAATTGAGAATTAATAAAATAGCGATACGTGACATACAAAATTTACTTTATATATTGATAATTAAAAAATAAAATTACTATTTGTAAAAAAAATCATTAACAAAATTCATGTGGCTTGCCACCGTAGTTTTTTTTTTAAAAGAAAAAAAAGATAATAAAAGACTTAAATGTTAAAATTAAATAAAATAAAAGATAAAAGTGTAATTTTTCCTAATTTATATATGGTAAAATCATCCACTTTTATCCTTTTTTTTTTTTAGTATTCAAACAATGTCATTTAATACTAAATTTTATTAGATTAGGTATTAATAATACTTTGATTTTTGAAATAAGGTCCATAACTTATTAAAAAAATAAAAGAAACGACAATATCAACTTGGGCATTGGTATTTTAAAAATATATTTACAATACTTATTAGTTATAAAAAAAGATGGATGACATATCTAAAAATGATATCTAACATAATATCAAAAAAAATTTACACATCTCACTCAATATAAGAAAATTCCTATTTTTCTACCAAATTTTTTGGGAAAACAAACATCCTCGCAAAAAAAGAAAAAAACACCGTTCTTGGGTAAACAATTCTTAGGAAATTATTTGCTTTAATTTTTTTTAGTAAAAATATTATCACCATTGGAAGGGATGTGTGCGTTTCCGATGATATTTGTTTCTCGCAAGCGCTGATAGGACAATAACACCGGTTGACATTTTAAAAAAGTACAAAAAAAACTACTTCGATGTGACTGAACTGTACAGAAACGCGCAAAAATTTGAAGTTTGTGATGAATTAGTTTCTCAAAAATTATTGGACACGAAAAAAGCTAATTTGCTTTCACTGACTTGCATTGAAAATGCACGAAAATTTGAAATTTGCAAAGAACTAGTTCCCCGAAAATTATTTGATACATAAAAAGTTGTTTTGCTCTAATTGACCTGCATGTGACCTGCAAAAATTTGGAGTTTCTGAGGAACTAGTTTTTTGGAAATTGTTGCACACATAAAAAGCTACTTTGTGGCTAACTGACTTGCATTGCGAACCGCATAAATTTGCAGTTTGCGATGAACTAGTTCCTCGAAAAGTACTTGACACTAAAAAAATTGATTTGGTTAAGTGACTTATATGGGAACGCACAATAATTTGAGTTGTGAGAAACAAGTTCATGAGAAATTATATTCTTTATGTATTATTAATTTAATTATACATATAATATGAATGAATATGTGATAGTGTAAAAAATACATGAATCAATAGAGTTTTTTCATTGTAAAAAAAAGGTAGAGTTTTTTATTTTTACATATGAATTAATTAGTAGAGTTAATATTGATAGAAAGATTGAATTTTGTTATATTTGTATTTAATAAATATGCATGAATAGTGAATAAATATGACAATATATGAAGAAGTAGAGGTAATGTATCATAAAAGAAATATTAGATTTGTTATAACTTTATTTATTATTAATATGCATAAAAGTTGATAAAAATAATAATAATAATAATAATATGTTAGGGTATATATATATATATATATATATATATATATATAGAGAGAGAGAGAGAGAGAGATTAGTTTAAGAAATATTTGAGTGAATAAAGTTAAGATTGATTTTTTTTCATCCATAAAGTTAATGTTGATAAACATAAAATTGTTCTAACTTTAGTGTTAATAAATATAAAATTTAGTTCTGTTATAACTGATTAACATATGGATGCATGAATATCTTTATAAAAAAATTAGATGAATATATTTTTTTTTTTGCGCAACTGATGAATATATATATACATATATATGTATATATATATTTATATAAATTAGTCTATAGAATATATTTTAATGAATAAAGTGAATGTTATTTTTTGACTAATTATATTAATGTTTGATAAATTAATATTAATTTATCACTTGTTGAAATTAATTATAATGTTAGTAATATTATAATATGGTTGATTAAGCTGTGATAAAAAATAAATATGGGAGTCTATTAGAGAAAATTTTGGAGAAAAAAAACGCACGCGTTAAAAAATTAAACATGAAATTTTTTAGGTTCTAAAAAATTATACACCAACCCAAACCTGAGCCAGCTGATTAACGAACATGTGGTACACATGATAGATTTGAGTGTGTTTTCTCTCGTTCACAATATTAAATATTCTTAATATATATTTCAAATGTCATATCTTCTCCTTTTTCAATTCACACAATATTAATTCAAATATAATTTCCAACAAAAAGATGGCACAATTCTGGAACCCACCCAAGCGAAAAACGAAACCAATTGTCAAACAAACAACCTCTTAATCAAACAACCTCTTAATATCATATTACTAACATGAACAAAAGCACAAGTACCACTCATCCTCACCGTTATAATATGATAACAAGGCACCAAACTTTCCATCTATAGTTGAGCAATTAAGTTGATCTCAAATAATATTACGTCTTAATAAAATATATACTAAAAATGTAAAACGTAATAGATCAAAGGAATAATAATTCGTCATTTATTCTTATAAATTTTTATTTATAACATATTGTATGGGCCTTTTGTTAAACCCAAATTGATTATTATATAAAACTAATATGAACTTTAAGGTGGTGTAACATTGAGAGGAGGGCAGCATTTTGATGGACTTGGGCACATTATTGGTATGCAATCATATGCATGATTTGGAACACGAATTCCATGTGCACTTCCCACAAAGATCGTCGCAATTGCAACAAAAAAGACCACCAACATCTTCGATAAACTTTCCATTATACAACACAATGGTTTTTGCCGTGAAAACAAATTGGCTAATTTCTTATGGTATGGTAAAGCATATCCATCTAACTATTTATAGGCAGAGGGATTTTTTAATACGGACAAGATTATTAAATGAGGTTGACTACCCAAATTAATTACAATAGGGCATATTTAACTATTATTTTTGTGTTTACATAATTGTGGAATTTTAAAAAGTTTCATATATCAAATATATCAACAAATATTGACCAAACTTTATCTTATATTCAAGATAAAAGGGGTGTGAAACAATAGATATATTAAAAAATAGATGCCTAGTTTTTTGTGATTAATTAGGGGCATTAACTGAAAATAAATGATGCATTTAGTAATATCGGAAACTTTTGAAAGTTTTTGTCATACCTCACAATTATACTCTTACCCCTACATTTTAATTTTACTTTAAGAAAAAAAAAAATCACAATTTTTTTCAAAAAAAAATTTGAAAACTGAAAAACTTTTAAAAAGATTTTTGGTACATTAATTTTTTTAAACCAACAAAACATCCTTTAACATATTTTATTTTTCTTTACCATAAAAAACACTTTTGAATAACATTTTTTAGTGGCTATAGATGGATTTTGCATATATTCATCATCAGCTACGGCAATATCTTCCTCATCTCGGGACAAATATTTGACACTAATAATTATTAAAAATACTATAAGATCGATATTTTTCACTGATACATAAAAAAAACACGAGACAGATATTTATTACTAATAAATATTAATTTATGAACATTAGTTCATATTTTTATTTTCTTTTGACTCAATTGGTTCATCTTGTTGGAAATAGTACATGCATTTAATAGTAATTGAGAATTTACCATTTATTAAAAAAAAAACCTCAAAGCACATATTTGCAAAAAAAAGCTACACTAAATATTTGTCATTAGTAAATATTAAAAAATATAGTATAAACCTTTATAAGTATTGCCTATGAAACAAGGGAGAAATAGTTTTCATTGATAAATACATATAAAAATTCACGGAATAAATATTTGCGATACATAAAAAAATACAAGATAAACATTAAAATAACATGAGATATATATAACAAATACATAACAATAACAAAACACAAGACAAACATATATTAGAGATAAATATAAACAATCACAAAATAAATATTTACCATTAATATATAAAAAAGAAAAAAAAAATATTAGTCATTGATAAATATTAAAAAAATAGCGAGATAAATATTTATAAATTATGCACAATAAAGACGAGAAAAATGTTTGTAAGTGGTTTATATAAAATAAAAATAACGGGACAAATATTTGCTATTTATACATAAAAAAATTTCATAATAAATATTTGCAAGTGAAATAAGTATTAAAAAACAACGAGAGACATATCTTTCACTAACACATCTAAAAATATGAGACAAATATTTTTTATTGATAAATAGGAGACAAATATTTTTTATTGATAAATATTTTCTATTAATACATAAAAAGTTATGTTACAAAAGTTATCAATCATAAGTATTAAAAAACAACAGGACCAAATATTTTCTACTGCCATATAGAAAAATACAAAATAAATATTTGCCACTGATAAATATATTATTTTATAAACATTGGTTCATATTTTCAAAAAAAGAAAAAATTATTTTGACTCAATCGGTTCATCATGTTGGAAATAGTAGCTGCATTTAATAGTAATTGAGAATTTACTATTTCCTTTTAAAATAAAAATTGCAAATGATATATTTGTAAAAAATAGGCTACAATAAATATTTGCTATTAATTAATATTATAAAAATATAGGATTAATATTTTTAATTATTGTATAGAAAAATATATGACAAATATTATTCGTTGATAAATAAATATAAAAAATCACTAGGTAACTAATTGTTAATGTTTAATAAAAAAATATAAGAAAAATATTAAAATAGTACGGTATAAATATATATAACTAATACAAATAATAATAATAATAATAATAATAATAATAATAATAATAATAATAATAATAATAATAATAATAAGACATGTATATGTTAATGATAAATATAAAAAAACTATGAAATAATATTTACGACTAATACGTAAAAATTTCAGAATAAATATTTGTCTTTGATTATCGTTGATAAATATTTTTAAAAAAGGCAGAATACATACTTAGAAATGATGCATAAAATAACACGAGTCAAATATTTATAAGTCATAAATAGAAAAAAATCAAGTACAAATTTTTTCTATTAATACATAAAAAAATAAGAGATAAATATTTAACATTAATAAATATTAAAAAACAACAGAACAAATATTTCTCACTAACCCACATCAAAAGATAAAAAGTAGTCACCGATAAATATTAATTTATGAGCATTGGTTGATTTTTTTTATAACTATTTTGACTTGGTTCATCTTGTTGGAAATAGTACATGCATAATACTAAATGAGAGTTTACATTTGTTTTTATAAAAAACTGCAAAGAACATATTTGTAAAAAGAATACGCTACACTAAATATTTGTGAATAATAAATATTAAAAAAATATAGAATATTATAATTGTATAAAATATAAGGGGCAAAATAAATATTAACAAAATATAGAATATTACAATTGCCTAAAATATAAAAGATAAAATAAATATTAAAAAATATAGAATATTACAAGATAAATATAAAAAATCAATATTTATTGTTGAAACATAAACAAAATAAATATAAAGATATCACAGGATAATTATTTATTGTTGATACATAAGAGACAAGATAAATATAAAAAATCACAGGATAATTATTTATTGTTGATACATAAAAAAAATACAAGATACATATTAAAATAACATTATATGTATATATATATATATATATATATATATATATATGTATATATATATAACTGTTGCATATATGCTTTGCAATGCTTAAAGATATTATATCTTATGACAATATTTAGTTCAACTTCTATTGATGCATATTTAAATTTGAAATTTAGTCAAGAGTCAAATCATTTTATAATATTTAAGATATTATATTTTTAAATATAGTTTTTAACATATGTAGTAATTACATATCTTGAATACATTAAATTATAGAATTATAAAAAAAGAACAAAATCAAAAACTAAAAAAAAAAATACAATATTATAATGACCTTTGTCTCTAAATACAAGTTTCATTAAAAAAAATATTAAATATAGCATATTATTAAATGTAAGAAAATGCTTAATCTTACAAACTTGGTTACACCAGAAACATATGAATGACATGTAAAAAATTGATCTCACTCTCTTTCGTCGTTATTCTATCATTTTGTTAATAAAAAAAAAATTGAAGAAGGAAGAAATTGGGGAAGAGGAATGCACTCAAAGCCTCTCACCATCTGTCCCTCGATCACTACAATATTGTAGTTAGTCCATAGTTCTGTTTTAGTTAGTTAGACGGTAATTATATCTGTTTAAGTTTTAAGTGTTGTTTTATAAATAAAATTTATAATGACTCAATAATTTAGTTGAACGAAATACTCAATTCAATTATTACTCTTCTTATGTTCTCAATTTTTCTTTTCTTATGTGTGCAATATGTTGGGTGAGCTCACTCCTCAAGTGGAACCCACCAATATTACTATTATTATTATTATTATTATTGAAATAAAAGGAAAAAGAGAAAAAAAAAATTAATGGGCTTTGCTCACTTGAAGGCAATAAAATGAGATTTAGAAATCTCTAAGAATACACAGAAAAACAACGGAAGAAGAACGGTTGCCAAAGAAGAAAAATAAGGGTTTGGTTCCGGTGGTGGTAACAGGTGTGTATCAAACTTGCTCCGTTTGATCTACAAAATTAGTATGTTATTCCTACCACTGAGTTTATTAATTTAATATATAATTTGAGTAGTTTTATCTTCTCTGAGAGTTACTTTGGCATACCCACTTTAGTGGAATGTTGTTATAAGGTTGTTATATGTTTGTTATTGTTGATTGATATTCTCTATTGTTATTAGGAAGACTCTTTGTGTACCCATTAATTATTATAATGGAAGTTTTACTGGACTAGGTCCGGTGGTTTTTATTCTCTCAATTTGAGGGAAGTTTTCCACGTTAAAAATTGCGTTTGTTTCATATTTAATTTTCTGCCAATTATTTTTGCTCTGTGGAATTGTATTTTCTGTTTGGCCATTTATCTGCACAGGTGGGGGAAAAAATATTCCGCACTATTGAGATAGTTATTGCTAATTATCTCTGGTTTTTCCCAACAAAGTGGTATCTGGAGCTCGATTATTTGATTTGTGCATTTAAATGGAGGAGGAAAATAAAGGTCCCAATATGATTAAACTCAACTCTTCTAATTATACACTTTGGAAGTCTTTCATGGAAGACATGTTATACAGTAAAGATTTGTATGATCCTATTGATGGTGACACTGCTAAACCCGTAGATAAATCTGACGCTGATTGGAAGAAGATGAATAGAAAGGCAGTGGCGTTGATCAGGCAGTGGTTGGATCTTAGTGTGTTTCCACATGTTGAAACTGAAATAGATGCTAACAAGATGTGGGAAAAATTAAAAGAGTTGTATGAACGAAAGAATGTGCAAAATAAAGCATTCTTGATTCAGAAGCTGGTGAATATGAAATACAAAGATGGGGATTCAATGGCAGAGCATATGAGTATTTTTCAGAATACAGTGAATCAGTTGACAATTGCAGAAATTAAATTAGATGATGAGTTGCAAGCGTTGTTATTGTTGAGTTCCTTGCCTGATAATTGGGAAGTCCTTGTTGTGACGTTGACTAATTCAGCTCCAAGTGGAAAGTTGAAAATGTCAACAGTTAAAGAGAGCATGTTGAATGAAGAAGCTCGAAGAAAGGAACGTGGTTTGATTGGTTCTTCCTCAAAGTCAGAAGCACTAGTTACAGAGTCACGAAGGAGAAGTCAATCTAGAAACTTCCATAAACGCGACAACTCTGAAAGTCGTAGCAAGTCAAGAAGCAAGTCGAGGACTAGAAAAGAAGTGATATGCTATCATTGTGGCAAAACGGGTCACATAAGGAAAGAGATGAATACAAAGAGAAGAAAAATGATAAAGATACAACAACAGTTGCATCTGTTAATAATGTCTACATTGTTTGTGATGATAATCCATAAACCTTGCATGTCAGGATTCAACTTGGATTATTGATTCGGGTGCCTCATATCATGTTACTCCTAGGCATGATTTCTTCTCATCTTACAGTGCTAGTGATTTTTGCATGGTAAAAATGGGAGATGAAGGAGTATGTAAAATTATCGGTATGGGAGATGTTTGGGTTGAAACTGGGATTGGTTGCAAGCTTCAATTGAAGAATGTTAGACACGTTCCTGATATTCGTCTCAATTTGATTTCGGTGAAAACCTTGGATATTGATAGTTATCACACTTTCTTTGGTGGTGGTGGTATATGTAAAATCACCAAAGGGTCCCTAGTGGTTGCAAAGGAGCAAAGTTCCACTTCTCTCTATAGGATGCCTACGAAGTTATGTAAGGAAGAAGTGAATGCAATTGAAGATGCATCTTCTGATTTATGGCATATGCGCCTCGGTCACTTGAGTGAGAAA
>NC_021165.2:52110970-52111541 GCF_000331145.2 Cicer arietinum
AAACAGTTCCAAAGACACCTCATCATAATGGTGTTGCAGAGAGAATGAATCGTACGATTAATGACAAAATCAGATGTATGCTCTCTCTTGCAAAATTATCGAAATCCTTTTGGGGTGAAGCAATAAAAACTGCAGTGGATTTGATCAATCTTTTTCCTTCTATTCCACTTGATGGTAATGTTCCAAATAGAGTGTGGATAGGGAAATGTGTCTCTTACCATCATTTGAGAGTTTTTGGTTGCAGATGTTTTGTTCACGTTCCAAGAGATGAGAGGTCCAAGCTTGATAGTAAATCCAACTAGTGTATATTCGTTGGTTATGGTGATGAAGAATGTGGTTATAGATTATGGGATCTGGTTGACAAGAAAATTATCAGAAGCCGAGATGTGATATTTCTTGAAGACCAGACTATTGAAGATTTTGATAAAGCTGAAAAACAGAAACCAAATTCCAGAAGTTACATTGAAAATGTTGCGCCTAAGCCCCCTGCAGAAACCTTTGTTGATGGGGGAGATATACAGGTAGATAATGAGAATGTAACTGATGATCATGTGCCTCACCATGATGAGCA
>NC_021165.2:52112308-52113246 GCF_000331145.2 Cicer arietinum
TGGTTGTCTCAACACAATTATATTGAGAAGGTGTTAGAGAGGTTTAACATGAGCAATTGCAAACCTATTAGTACTCCACTTGCTACTCATTTTAAATTGAATTCTGATAAATGTCCTACAAGTGAGAAAGACAAAGAAGAGATGAAAAAGGTTCCTTATGCATCCACAGTTGGTAGTTTGATGTATGCTATGGTATGTACAAGGCCAGATATTGCTCATGCAGTTGGAGTTGTTAGTCGATTTCTCTCTAATCCTGGTAAAGATCATTGGCAAACAGTGAAGTGGATTCTCATATACTTCAGAGGCACTTCCAAAGTGTGTTTATGCTATGGAGGTGATGAACCTGTGTTGGCAGGTGATCTTGATTCTAGAAAATCTACTTCTGGTTATATGATGACTTTTGCAGGGGGAGCTATGTCTTGGCAATCAAGACTACAAAAGTGTGTTGCTTTGTCCACTACTGAAGCTGAGTACATTGCAACAACTAAAGCCTCCAAAGAACTCTCGTGGATGAAGAAATTCCTACATGAGTTAGGCCTCAAGCAAGACAAGTTTGTGTTATTCTGTGACAGTCAGAGTGCGATCCATCTTAGCAAGAATCCGACTTTTCATGCAAAGTCGAAGAATATTGAAGTGCGGTATCATTGGATACGAGATGCACTGGAAATGAAGTCATTTTTAATTGAGAAGTTTCATACTGATGAGAATGGTTCAAATATGATGACAAAGACCTTGCATGTGTCGAAGATGATATGCTGTAGAAAGAAAGCTGGCATGGTTAAGCAGTACCTTCCCACTTGAGTTGTGAAGGGGAGATTTGTTGGGTGGGCTCACTCCTCAAGTGGAACCCACCAATTTTACTATTATTATTATTATTATTATTATTATTATTATTATTATTATTATTATTATTATTATTATTATTATTATTATTATTA
>NC_021165.2:52113297-52143526 GCF_000331145.2 Cicer arietinum
TTATTATTATTATTATTATTATTATTATTATTAATATTATTATTATTATTATTATTATCGAAATAAAAGGAAAAAGAGAAAAAAAAAATTTAATGGGCTTGGCCCACTTGAAGGCAATAAAAGGGATTTAGAAATCCCTAAGAATACACAGAAAAACAACGGAAGAAGAACGGTTGCCAAATAAGAAAAATAAGGGTTTGGTTCCGGTGGTGGTAACAAGTGTGTATCAAACTTGCTCCGTTTGATCTACAAAATTAGTATGTTATTCCTACCACTGAGTTTGTTACTTTAATATATAATTTGAGTAGTTTTATCTTCTCTGAGAGTTACTTTGGCATACCCACTTTAGTGGAAGGTTGTTATAGGGTTGTTATTGTTGATTGATATTCCCTATTGTTATTAGGAAGACTCTTTGTGTACCCATTAATTATTATAGTGGAAGTTGTACTGGACTAGGTCCCGTGGTTTTTATTCTCTCAATTTGAGGGAAATTTTCCACGTTAAAAATTGCGTTTGTCTCATATTTAATTTTTTGCCAATTATTTTTGCTTTGAGGAATTGTATTTTCTGTTTGGCCATTTATCTGCACAGGTGGGGGAAAAAATATTCCGCACTATTGAGATAGTTATCGCTAATTATCTCTGGTTTTCCCAACACAATACAAGTTATAAGTGTGTGAGGATGTGTACTTATTATGTGAGCTTGTGAGCCTGCACGCTCCTGTGAGCTTGTGAGTATGAGTATAAGCTTGTGTGAGCTTTTTTATGGTCTTTTTCACCTACGCTATCAAAGTGGTATCAATGAGCTTTGACTTCGAATCGGGGAACACGAGTGATTGTGAGGAATTCAATATTTGGGAAACAAGAGTGTAAGTGTGGAAATAGTGATTTCCAGCTGCAATCATGAATAGGAATGATAATTTTCCATTGAATCTACTTGATCTTGATGGAAAGATGGTGTGCATTCATGAAGGCTCTCTATGGGGCTCATGATGTGTTTGAGGTGCTCCAAGGAGGCTATTAGAAATTGGGTGAAAATACCACTAATGCTCAAAGAAGAAAGAACTTCATATAAAGATCCCAAGAAAAAGAATTGTAAGGCATTATTCTACATTCAACAAAGTGTGGATACAAACAAATTTGAGAAGATTTCAAAGGTATCCACTTCAAATCAGGCTTGGGATATCTCGACCAAATATCACACAGGTGGAGACAAGTAAATAAGGTTTTAAGCTTCAATCTTTAAAAAGGAAGTTTGAGTTGTTACACATAGAAGAGGAAGAGAAGATTTGCGATTGATTTTCCAAATTGTTGACCCTAGTAAACCAAATATAAAGTTGTGGTGAAACTATGTCTGATCAACAAATTAATGAAAAGGTTATGAGAACTTTAACCATGAAATATAATTTTATTGTTGTTGTAATAGAGATGTCAAAGGATGTGAGTGCAATGAAGATAGACGAACTGCAAAGTTCCTCGGAGGCACGTGTGATAGAAATAGGTTCTGAAAGGTTTGTGGATTAAGCATTATAAGCACAAATCGACAAGAAAGATGATCAAGAAAATATCAAATAGAAGAAAGGGAAAGGAAAGTTCCAAAAAGGTAGTAAAGATAAATCCAAGTCTAGTGAAGGCAAATCTGAAACATCAAAGAAAAGTGGAGAAGGTAATGGAAATAATAATTCAAGAAGAAAGGGTTAGGATAAGAAGAAAATTCAGTGTTACAACTGTGATATATTTGGAAACTATGTTGATGAGTGTTGGCATGGGAAAGGAATGCTTGGTTTTAGATAGTGGGTGCTCAAATCATATGATAGGTCATAATAAATTGTTAAGAGAAATCAATAAAAATGTAAAATGAAAAGTCAAGGCTGACAATATAATGATGGTGGCATAAGGTCTTAGCAATATCATAATTGAAAGGAAAAATGGCAAAGCAACAATCATAGAACATGTATGTTTGTGCTAGAAATAAAGTGTAATCTCCGTAGTGTTGGACAATTGGTTCAAAAGGGGTATTTTATGGTTATGAAGAATGGAATGTTTGAATTGTTTGATGCAAATCAAAGATTAGTGCTCAAGTTCTCATTTTTAGAAAATAGGACTTTCAAAGTCAGCATCAAGTCTGTAGAGGTATTTTCTTAGCTACAACGACTAATCAGGAGGATCGACTATGACATCTAAGGTTTGGTCATCTATACTTTAGAAGTTTAAGTCATCTAGTTTCTAAAAATTTAGTAACCAAACTTCCAAAGATCGTTGAGCCTAAGAAGGTTTGTGATTATGCTTGACTGGAAAACAATATAGGAAGGCTTACAATTCCTATATACCAATGAGGTCAAGTAAAGTATTGAATTTGATATACTCTAACATATGTGGTCCATTTGAAGTACTATCCCTAGGACGAAATAAATACCTTATTTCATTTATTGACGAGTTAAGTATAAAATATTGGCTATTTCTTATAAAGACTAAATCTAAAACTTTAAATGCGTTTAAGAAATTTAAGAATATGGTTGAAATAAAAAATGGAAAGGTTGTTAAAGTCTTAAGAACTTATGTTGGGGGACATTTCAACTCCTGAGATTTTAAATATTTAAGAGAGACAAATGAAATAATTCATGGGGTAATAGCTTTCTATACATCTAAACATAATCATCTGGCAGAAATGAGGGATATAAATATTGTTGTTATGGTTAGGAGCATGATGAAACACAAGAATGTACCTCATGTGTTATGGGGAAGCCGTCACCAGAACACCCCAAATTTTATAATATACTATTTTATTAATTAAATAGGATTTTAAATAGTTAATTTGATGTTAAAATTATTTTAGAATATATGTTGATTAGTTTTATGATTAATTTTCTCCATAGGTCTGTTTTCTATGATGTGCTACTTTTATACGTATTGGACTAAATGAGTAATCTAAATAAAAAAATATTATATTTTATAATTTAATATTTTAGTGTAATATTTTAAAGAATAAGAGTTTTGGCGATTTTACGCGTATATGCACGTATGCAATTAATGTGATATTGTATAATGCATTTGATTGATGTTAAGTGTGCACGTAATTATATTCCAATTACTTATAACTATTTTCTATATTTAGTTATTTATTTTATAAATAATTATCTTGAGATAGTAGTAATATTATATTTGATTTCTTGATTTTTATATACTTGTTATGATATTGTAATTTTATATTTATTTATTTTGAATTAGTAATTAATATAAAGTGTTGAACTCATGAGTATAATATATTGTGAGATGAACGAGAAACCCGTATTTCCCAACAATTCACCCGAGACTTGCTACATATGGCAGTAGCCATTTGAGGGATAAATTAATTAATGTGCAAATATGGGAATTGTGAGAATAAAATGTGGAATAAAAATATTTATAAGGTATTGATTGATTTAATTTCGTTAAATGTGGGATATTTGATATTGTTGTGATATTGAGTGTCGAATGAATTTTATGTACATGTTTGATTAGATGATTTTATGTGATGTGATGATAAAAGATAGATATGTTGTGATAATTTTATGTAATGATGATGATGATGTATGATTAATAATTGTGATTTTGTAAATTTGTGATAAATTTATGTGATGAGGTGTGATTATGATAGTGATGCTATAAATTTGTGATGAGTTTATGTAATGATGATGATGTGTGATTAGTGATAGCGATGTTATAAATTTGTGATGAGAATATTGAAGTAACTCCATAGTTGATGAAATAATTGTGATTCCAATTTGTGTTTGAGATTTAATGGAGTATCATAGGCCAACGAGGAGAGAAAATAAATATTGAGAATTTGTAAAATGGATATTATTTTGTCATCATATAGGTAAGGCCTGACAAGCCTAGTGATTATGGGGAAGCACAACTGAATGAGTCTGATCGTGGCGGTCTACTGTTGAGCCTTAAGACAAGATTGTTAGATATTGGAGGTATTCAGGTGGAAAATTCCTAGGTGACTTGGAGGTAGCACTCCAAATGTCGGGAGCTACCATGAAACACACATTTACCTCGACTGTTGCGTATATGTGTCTTGGGTTGAGTTGAGGGAAGCTATGAGGACAGGGCCAATTTGAATTGTCCGTCCATCGAGATGGTGGCAAAGTATCAAGCCTCCTAACCAAGTACTTCAGAGTTAGAATGGTACCACATTGTGAAGTAGATTCTCATGCATATCATTGCATTTCCTTGTGATTGTTTTGTTGTGATTGATGTGTTTCAAAAGAAATAATAATTACTCTTAGATGATTTGATGCATATTATAATGAGATGATTATTTTACTTGACTGACATTGATGTTATAATTTGGTACTATTTATTTAAATACTTTGATATATCATAATGTGATTATGATACGATCTATTATGATTGTTTGGGTGTTCTTCATACTTATATTTTGAAACTCACCTATTTCGTTGTTTGTGTTTGATTGGTTTGACCATGTGTTTGCGGAATCGCAGTTATTACAAGTTAATGAGTTTTCAAGTTCAAGTTTTGGGAGAAACCCCACTCTGATAGGTGATACCGGGAATTAAGAGTTGTAATATATATTTTACTTATGTAATTACAAATTACTTTTTATATGAAAACCTTGTAATTACTAGTAAGTTTTTTTTGAATTAAATTAAGTAATTATACTTACATCAAGCTTATTGAGATTATACTGTTTTATAGGAGGAATAAAGTTAAAAGTGTTCATTTTGATTTTTGAGCAATGTATATCCTAAATTAGTTATAAAAATTTTTATTTACTTGGAAACACATTTTCTTTATTCGCTGCGTATGTAACTCAATAAAAAAAAAATCTAGTATAAATTATTATATATGTTATTCTGGGGTTTAGGGTGTCACAGTCAGTGTCACCCACCTAAGTGCTTGATATGTGTCCAACTAAAAGATTAAAGCTGAAAGTTCTTGAGCAAACCCAGTCATGAAAGAAACCATCAGTGCCATATATCAGGATATTTGGTTGCCTATGTTAGAAACATATTCCAGATGAAAGAAGAAAGAGGTTGCATGATAAGAATAAACATATGGTATTGGTTGGTTATCATGAAACAAATTCATATATGTAATATGATCTTATTTGCAATACAATATACATTAACAAAGATGTTGTCATTAGTGAGCATGAAGAATGGAGCTAGGTTGATGTGAGTGGAACTAATCAAGGAATGTCAAAGGTCCCTAACATAATTGGTGAAGAGGAATATGCAAAAGAAATTGATGAAGTTGAACCAATTTAGAATGTTGGAACATCATCAATATAAAGAATAAACCACCTGTGAGATTGGATGACTATGAAATCATACATGATAATGATATTGACTCAGATGGTGAAATGACCAATTTTTCACTTATGGATGATGCATGACCAATGAATTATCAAGAAGTAATTCAAAAACCGATGTGAAAGGAAATAATGATGGAGGGAATGTAGGTTGTTGATAAGAACAATACATGGTACTTGACAAACTTTCCGGTGAAGAAAAAGGCTATTGCTGTCTAATGGATGTTTAAAACTAAATTGAAGCCAAATGGGGAGATTGCCAAGTATAAAGCAAGGCTGGTAGCAGGGATTTCATGGAAAGACAAGGCTTTGACTATTATGAGAAGTGGCCCATGTTTCATTTAGATGTAAAATCTGCATTTTTAAATTGATTGCTTGAGGAGGAATTATATGTCACACAACCTCCAGGGTTTGAGGTAAGAGGTAAGTAAAGTTTGTTGTATAAGCTTGAGAATGTTCTATAGAGCTTGGAATAAAAGAATAGATTCATTTTGACTAAAAATTATTTTTCAAGACGTGTTATAAAGTATGAAGTTATGTCAAAAGAGGAAGTGCTAATATATTTTTGTTATGTATATATGTTGATAACTTGAAGTGACATTGAAGAAGTAGAGGATTTCAAAAATCAGATTAAGGCATAATTTGACATGATTGAACTAGGAAAGCTTTCTTACTTCCTATGAATAGAGTTTATGGCTTCACTTAAAGGAATGATCATGCACAACACATGTTTAGAAGAGACATATTGGCAAAGTTCTGGATATTTACCTAAAATTCAACCATTACCCCACCTGAAACTAGTCTAAAGCTAAACAAATGTGAAGACGAAGAGATAATAGGTGCTACCAGATCCAAGCAAATTGCGGGATCCCTCTAGAACCTAGGCAATACCAGGCCAAATATAAGATTTGTAGTAGGTTTAATGAGCAGATTCATGAGCAATATAAGGAAATCACATATGCAATCAATCAAAAGGATTTGTAGATATGTGAAAGGGACACAAAAGTATAGAATTCTTTTTCCATCAAAACTTAATCATACTAGAAATGATTTTAATTGGCTTTTGAAATGGTGATTGGTGTTGGGATAAGGTAGAAAGAACAAGCACTATAGTGTATGTATTCAAGTTTTTAAGTGTACCAAATTTTGGCACTCTATAAAGCAGCCAATGGTAACACTTTTTTTACGTGAGTTAGAATATGTGGTTGGTAGTTATGCACCTTGTCTAAATGTGTGGATAAATTATGTACTACATGAGCTGAAGTTTGACGTTAAAAATCCTATGTGTTGCTGATTGACAATAAGTCAGCTATAAACTTTGCTAAGAACCATGTGTCTCATGTTAGATCAAAGAACATTGAGACTCGTTTTCATTTTATGAGGGAACCTGTAAATAATGGGATGCTAAAAGTGGTACACTACTCAACTAAGGATCAAGTAGTTGATTTACTAACCAAGCCTATCAAGAATGATAGATTTATAGTGTTAATAGAATAACTAGGGTTTGTATCTTATGGGAATTTGAATTAAAAAGGAATATTGTAGTTAATTTATAATTTTGTTTTAGTTAGTTGGAGGATAATTATAATACAACTACTATAATTATTTTAATTTTAAGTTTTTTTTCTTCTATAAATAGAACTTTTAATGACTCAAGAGTTTAGTTGAACGAAATACTCAATTCAATCATTGTTAAAGTAAAGATAAGACTTAGCTACTAAGTAAAGTTAGTAACCAAGTAAGAAGAGTTAACCAAGAAGCAAATTTCTTAGCCATGAAGGAAGTTGCTTGGCCATGAAGTAAACTTGAGCATCAAGAAACTTGCTTATGAAGCAAGTGATCTATATCACCTACAAATAGAGGTGATGGATGAAGAGTGACATTCATTCCTACTCGAAGAGAATCCAAACATTGAGAGAATTTCAAGAGACCTAGAGAGATTTCTAGGAGTGACATTTTTTGGTGTAATTGGGTTTTGGGTAGTGAGAGATTGTGAGTGTTTGTAAACATTTTGTGTTAATTTCTCTTTTTCATTATAATGGTCTGCAGCAGTCCAGAGACGTAGGCAGATCTGATCAAACTCCATTATCAAGTTTGTGTGTTATAATTATGAATTTTCACTTTCACTTTAATCACACGACATGAAATTATGTGCAGTTTCCTAACAATTGGTATCAGAGCTCTAGTTTAGAGCACGATCCTAAGCAAATCATATTTAAGTGAGAGTAATGGTTGCAGACGAAGGAAAATTGAAAATTGAAAAGTTCGACGGTGCAGACTTTGATTTTTGGAAGATGCAAACTGAGGAATATTTGTATCAGAAAAACCTATGTCAACCTCTCACATGAATAAAACAATCCCAAATGAAGGAAGATGATTGAAAACTTATCGACAGGAAAGCCCTTGGTGTTATTCGATTAATGTTATCTTGTAATGTTACTTTTTACATTGCAAAGCAAAAGACCACAACAAGTCTTATATCGAATCTTTCTAGCATGTATGAAAAGTTGTCAGCCTAAAAAAAATTTCATTTGATGAGGCAATTGTTTATGTTACGGATGAAAGAAAACATAGTTGTCGGCAACATCTCAATGAACTCAACATCGTCACAACCCATTTGAGTTCGGTTGGAATTGACTTTGACAATGAGGTACGAGCATTGATACTTTTTTCTTTCCTACTAGAGAGTTGGAATGCTACTATCACGATTGTGAGTAGCTCGTTAGGAAGCAAAAGATTGAAATTTGATGATGTTCGTGATCTAGTTCTTAGTGAAGAGATCCAACGAAGATAGTTGGGTGAATTGTCATCCTCTTCAGTATTGCATATAGAGTCAAGAAGAAGAAATTCAACCAAAGAAAATGGATGCAGTAAATCAAAGGATAGGCAATCCAAATCTAAAAATTATCGTAATTCTTATAACTCGAAAACTATGAGTGTTGGAATTGTGGAAATACTTGGCACTACAAAAAATCAGTGCAAGAGTCAACCAAATAATTTAGAAAAGAAGGATGAGGCGAATGTTGCTTCTTCATCAGGATAAGGCGATGCACTAATATGCTCTTTGGAGAGCAAGGAAGTATCTTGGGTGTTAGACTCTAGAGCATCCTTTCAAGCTACTTCATAGAAAAAAAAAATTATTTGAGAGTTATGACCCCGACAACCTTGGTTAAGTTTACTTTGGTAATGAATAATCTTGTGATATTGTGGGCAAAGGTGCAATGAATATTAAGTTGAATGAATCTGTATAGGGATTGAAAAATGTCAGACATATTTCAGACCTAACAAAGAACTTAATCTTTGTGGGCCAATTAGCTAGTGACAGTTACACAATAGTCTTCCATAGTGGTTAGGCGTTTATGTAGGTTGGGTTGGGCCGGTTTTGACAAAATATGATGCCCGACCCGATCGATTATCTTTGGGTTACGTTAAGTTCTAAACCTGTATTTTTTTTAATTTAATTCGAATCGAATCTGCTCGATCAAGAACGAGTTGGGTTGGCGGGTTATACATAAATAATAACCTGTTTTTTATTTTACGGGAAAATTTATTGAATGAAAATATATTTAATACTTGAATGTTTCAAAAACTATAAAATTTTAATCACAACAATCAATTCTTTAAAAAAGCCAACAATCTGTCACATACAAAAATAAATCCAACAAACTTTAAATACATAAATAAATTCAACAACAATAAATCAATAAAAATATAAAAATTCATCAATTCTAAGCAATGCCAACTTCAAGTCTAAGCACTAACAAATTTCTCAATTATGAAAGGGAACAATTGAGAATTTGCAAAAACAAATATCAATAATAAAAGTGAGGAGATAAAGAAGGTGAAATAATAAATAAGTAAAATATGCATGAAACAACTAGTACTGCTGAGACAAATAATCTGATACCCGACCCGAACGATTATCTTTGGGTTGTGTTAAGTTTTCTTTTGGTTACCTCGTTTCCTTGAGTTAGCGGCAATGGTGAAGTTTGTTGTGCTTGTGGAACAAATTGATTAGGAGCTTCTTGCACTTGTTCAATTTATCTCAAATCTATGCAATAATATAGTTAAAAAAATTCAAAGGTAAAAAGAAAAGTAAGAGAAAACAGCTAGCACTTCTACTTGGTCCACCACATTACTTTCATTATTACACATAACCCACCAACCATTTTAGTTTACTAAGCTACCATAATTTTTTAATTGTAGTGATTCATTTGTTTATTTTTAGAGTACTTACTATTTTCAAATACAATACTAATAAAAAAAAAGTGTTTAATAGATTTAAATGTAAAAATTTAAACTAAATTCATCATAAGTATAGCCTTCAATTCATACCTTCATTATGCAAAACTATAAATAAAAAATATAATATTTAAATAAATATCAGTTATGAGCACATGCAGAACAAGAGAAGAACGTGGCGGCACCGCGACTCGTAGAACAAAATAAGATGGTTGGGCAACGAAGCAACTTGAGGAAGTCTAGACAGAAAAAGAAGGTGGGTGCAGATATGAAACAAAAGAAGAAGGTGGACAAAGAAGAGTAATGAAACCCTAGTGGGCTACCAAACAAATTTTTTAAAAAGAATTATAACTAGTTACCGGGTCGGGTCGACGGGTTCAAATTATTGAACCCATTATCCGAACCAAATATCAGCGGGTTTCAATGGGTTGGGTCGGGTTGGACCTGAAAGTGACCGGGTGCGGGTAAAATTTGGGTTGGGTGATCGGGTTGGCAGGTCGACCCACACCCATGTACACCCCTATTAGTAATGATTGGAAGATTTCAAAGGATGCAGTGACGATTGTTCGTGGAAAATAGAGTGACACTCTTTACAAGACAACAAGAGCATGTCATTTGATTGCAGTTGCAACAAATAAAAATCTTAATCTATGACATCAGAGACCAGACCATGTAAGTGAGAATGGGATGAAAATTATGCACTGAAAGGAAAACTTTCAAATCTTCGGTCAATAGAAATTGACATTTGTAAAGATTGTATACTTGGAAAGCAGAAAAGAGTCAACTTTCAGACAAGTGGAAGAACCCCAAAGAAAGAGAAACTGGAGTTGGTCCACTCTGATATTTGAGGTCTAACAACTGTCTTATCCATTGGTGGGAAAAACTACTTTATGACTTTCATTGATGATCATTCTAGGAAGGTATGGATATACTTTCTAAAACATAAGTCTGAAGTATTTGAGGCTTTCAAGAAGTGGAAAGCCATGGTAGACAATGAGACAATATTGAAGATCAAAAAGCTTAGAACCGACAATGGTGGTGAATATGAAGACACCAGATTCAAGAAGTTTTTCTATGAGCACATGATTAGAATGGAGAGAACCGTTCCAGGTACACCTCAACACAACATTGAAGTTTAGCGTATGAATTAAATGTTGACTGAGAGAGTTAGAAATCTGCATATGCAGTCAGGCCTACCAAATAAATTCTGGGTAGAAGTAGTCAACACAATAGATTAAACGAGGTCCATCATTGCCATTGGAGCATAAAATACCATAAGCGGTATGAAGCGGAAAAGAGGTAAAACTCTCACATCTTAGAGTTTTTGGGTGCACAACTTATATGCATATTAGTGATCAAGGTAGAAACAAAATTATAATTAGGGGTCTTATATCCCTCTTCTCTTATTTGTTTTAGCCTTTTCATTCTCTTTGTAGAACAGAGGATCCCTCTATTTCTCTTCCTAAAATGGTTTTATTATTTTCACCGCTAACATTGTTTTAGTTTTATCTTGATCGAAAAAGGTGTATCGAGGTGATGTCTGATATTTCTAGAGCATTTAGGTTTTCAATCAAAAGGCTAGCTAAGAAGGTAATATCTATTTATTTTCTTAACTTTGTTAAGGTTATTAAGACGTTTAGGGTATTCTCAAATAAGCTAACTCGTTTCTTTTCAAATATTTTAATATACCAAATTAGAGTATTGATTTTAAATTAGGGTTTTTATATCGTTTCTAGGGTTCTACTAGAGCTTTGATTGGAAGACATTGGTAAGTCATATACGCTAAATATAACCACTTCCCTACTAATAGTTATATCCTAGGGTTATCCTTAATTTGAATTAAAAATATATCTAAATTTATGGCAATTATTGGTAATATGGCGCAAGTAGGATTTTCACTGGAGAGACCATATAGCTAATTATAATTATGGACCCCAGTCACAAATTTTATGCCAAATTAGGAAAGTATTTAAGTGATTCAATTGTTGGGTATTGATCTCCCTTTCTATGTAAAGAAAAGTCCAAATATTGTAGCTCATGTGTCTCACTTATTCAAGTGAATAGGGTTATTGTAAGGGTTATAATAGATAGATTATTTTGAAGAAAAAGCCAACCACCAAAAGAGAAGAGAAAAAAGTAAACTATATTTCCGATTTTTGTCGAATCAATCTCAAAAAAACATCGATTACGTGTTCATATTGACAACAATGGTGAGTATTGTGGACCCTTTGATGTTTATTGCAAATAGCAAGGAATAACACATCAAAAGTCTCCTCCTAAAACTCATAAGTTGAATGATTTTGCATAGAGGATGAATCAAACACTTGTTGAGAGAGTGAGGTGTATGCTATCTCAAGCTAAGTTTCCTAAATGTTATTGGGGTGAGGCACTGTATACAGTGGTACATGTTATTAAACTTACATCTACTGTCGCTTTGAATAGTGAGGTACCAACCAAGGTATGGCTTGGAAAGAATGTCAAGTATGATCATTTGAGAGTCTTTGGTTGCAAGGTTTTTGTGCATGTCCTGAAGGATGAAAGATCCAAGTTATGGTGAGGAAGAATTTGGCTACAAGTTGTATGATCCTATAGAGAAAAATGTTATCAGAAGTCGTGATGTAGTGTTCGCGGAACACCAAACTATTGTTGGCATTGATAAGATGGAGAAGACTACACTTGAGAGAGATGACATCTTGGCTGATGGTGATCCAGTTCGATCATCTGTTCTTGATTTTGATACTACTGATGGTAATGTTTAGAATAATGAGCCACATGATTGTGTTGATGATCATTAGCTTAAAGATGAGGTAAATATTCCAACAGGGGAAGATCATGAGTTGTAATATGATGATAATCTTAGTGGTGCTTCTAAGTCATCTTAAACCCAACTCAAGAGGTCTAAGAGGTAGAGACAACCACCTACAAGGTATGTTTATGATGAGTATGTGATTTTGACTGATGAAAGGGAACTTAAGTTTTTTCGAGAGGCCATGGAGAGTGAAGAAAGTCAAAAGTGGTTGGATGCAATGTATGATGAGATAAAATCCTTACATGATAATCCCACTTATGATTTGGTTAAGTTGCCAAATGACAAAAGGGCTTTGGAAAACAGGTGGATCGATAGAGTGAAGTGTGAAAGTTACTCAAAGTCTCTAAGGTATAAAGATAGATTAGTGGTGAAAGGTTCCCGTCAAAGAAAAGATGTTGATTTTAATGAGATTTTTTTACTTGTGGTAAAAATGTCATTAATTAGAACTATGTTGAGTTTGGCAACTACTCTTGACTTAGAGGTAGAGCAAATAGTGTAAAAATGGTTTTCCTTCATGGTGATTTGGAGGAAGAGATTCACATGAAGCAACCTGATGGTTTTCTTGTTGAAGGCAATGAAGACAATGTGTTTATATTGAGAAAAAGTCTATATGATTTGAAGCAAGCTCCAAGGTAGTGGTACAAAAAGTTTGAGTCTCTTCCAAGATTGAAAGGTTAAAGAAACAGTTGGGTGATTCCTTTGCCAAGAAAGAAATAGGAGCAACTAAATAGATTCCTGGCATAAGAATCATGTGTGACAGAAAGGAAAAGAAACATTAGATGTCACAAAAACGCTATATTGAGAGAGTGTTGCAAATGTTTCAAATGGAAAACTCTAAGGTTGTAAGTACTTTTCTTGCTACTCATTTTAAGTTGAGTTCTAACCAAAGTCCTTCTAATGAAGATGAGAAAAGAGACATGGAACGAGTTCCTTACGTGCCTGATGTGGGTAGTTTGATGTATGCAATTGTGTGCACAAGGCCAGATATTGCGCATGCTGGTTGTACAGTTAGTAGATTTTTGTCAAATCTAGGTAGAAAACATTGACTCAAATATGGCCGAAGATATTGACTCGAGGAAGTCCACTTTAGGCTACATGATTAAATTTGCAAAGGGAGACTATGTACTAGCAGTCCAGATTACATAAATGTGTAGTATTGTTTACAAATGAGGCAAAGTTCATTGTCATTATCGAAACATTTATAGAATTGATTTCGTGGAAGAAATTCTTGTAGGAGCTTAGGTTTATTCAGGACAAATATGAATTATTTGTTGATAGTCAAAGTGCTCTTCATCGTGGTAAAAATTTGACATTTCATAGTAGGTCCAAACACATATTTGGAAGCTAAGTTGTTGGAGTTGGCTAAATTTCATACTTATTATGATGATTTTGATATGATGATTTTGATATGATGATTAAAACATATTACTGAGCGGGAAGTTTGTAACTTGTTTTGATATCATCAGTTTGACGATTATCTCTGTATAGTTTGTGAGAGAGATATGTTGGGTATTGGACTCCCTTACTATGTGGATAAAAGTCCAAATATTTAGTCCATGTGTCTCACTTATTGAAGTTGAGACGGTCTTGTTAGGTTTGTAAGAGAGAGACTATTTTGAAGAATAAGACTATCACCAAAAGAGAAAAGAGAATAGTAAACTCTATTCCCGATTTTATCAAATCATTCTCAGAAAAACATTGATTGCGCATTCGTTAACCATTTGATCGAGCTGATATTTGGACAGAATGTTCGCAACATACAAATCTTCTTTTTCATCTTCTTATTTTTCATTTGTAACCTTTTGTGCTTTGTTATCTTGACTGCTTGTAAACGCAATTTGTTCATCATTTTAAGACTCTTATGTACTCTTATTTAATTATAGTGGAGCTATTTCTTTGGTTTGAACGACCCATGGTTTTTATTCTTGCATTGAGGAGTTTTTCACGTTAAAATATTGTTATTCTTTACGCGCTTTTATTTGATCAATTTACTGTCATATATTTATTGTTGCTACTCACGAGTTCTTGAAAGTTTGGATAATTTTATATCCATTATGTATTATTTGTTATTGTGTTTATACAAGAAGCTCATATAAATTGTTATATCTTAATAATACCTATGCTCGTATCTCCTTTTGTGTTTGTAGGCTAAGCCTTTTGTTGCACCAAGTCACCAATTGATTAACACTCACAAGTTGGCTTGTAAATTGTGCATTGCATCAAGTCTAATACAGACAAACACATCATATTTTATGTTTCATCTGCTCCAAAATACTTCAACTTCTAATTTTATCAAAGGATCAAATGACTGAAATTCTGACGTACCTCTTAATCTAGGATAGTTCCATTGCTTTCTATCAAAACTCATTATGATTAACATACATGCTTGAGGGGTGTTAGTTATATTATTTCCTCTATTTTATTGTTAGTTTATTTCTATGATGTTAGTTTAATTGGGCCTGGTTAATTATGTATTTTGTAAGGCCCAATCATGTTAGCTATACTATTAAGGGTGCTGAATTTTAATGAAACTCTTAACTTGACGAATAACACATTCTTATCATGTGCGTTAAGTTCATCTTTTCCTACTAATACGAAATACAACCAATTCGAATTGGGTAAGATGAACCGATAAAAAATTCGTTTTGTATTATTAAAAGAAAGTTTTTTGTTTTTGGTCAAAAATAAAAAAATAGTCTTTACAATTACACACGAAGAACAAGTACACAATCATTTTATATTTGGGTACACACAAACAATTATTAATTTCCGTTTTGAACTTTTTTAATAAACAATTTGCGTTATGATTGATACTTGTAAGCTAAACACTTACGTTATTATATACAAAAAAGAAAAAGTTAAATAATTACGAATTCGAAGTAATCCAAAAAGAAAACGGAAGACTAACGAAAATAAACAAAGTGTAAGAGTAGTTGTTTTTCATTTTCTCTCTATGTATCCAACTAAATGGCAACATATAAGTTTGAAATTTTAATAAAAATATAATCGTTGTGTTTCGTTTTTGCCTTTCTCATACTAAATAGTAATTCTCAATCTAAAATTAAAAATTCAGTATCAATCACCCAAAATATAAAATTCATAGTCAACTATTAATTTCGTTCCACTAAGGATGGATCAAATGCTGGAACATTATTATTTTTTTTACAAGAAATGCTAGAAATATTATTTTTTTTTTTTTTAATAAACGATTGTTAGTAAATTAGTTACGTCCATTTTGTTAGGTTTGAACCCATACGGTTGATGTTTTTGATGTTTTTAAACAATGACTTCATGATTTTTAAAAGGATTTAGGTTGATCCATTACGATAAATTATTGTTTAATTTGTTAGAATATTATTTCCACTATGTTAAAATATGTTTTCTTCTATGTAATTATAAATAGAGAATTGGTTATTGTAATGACTATAAAAAAACAAATAAATAAAAACAGTTATTTTAAAATAGCTTTAATCTTAGTCTTTTTGTGTCTTTTAACATACTTCATCCTTCATTAATGTACATCTAATAATAATACATTATATTAGCTTATTAACGGGACTACTTATGCAAGACTTACAAAAATTATTATTGAATGTATAATCACTTTTCAACAAAATAAACAAATCGAAAATATGTGCAAACTACCATTTCGCCATAACATTTATTTAGTACATATACTTGGCTTGCACGTTATAAGTTGACCTATATATATAATCAAACAACTTGTAAAATAAAAACAGATATTTACGAAGGTCAACACTAGAGACCCCACAAACCTTATCAAAGCTAATTTTTCACTTCATAAATATCATACAATAATTATCTTGCATTGATAACTTTCCGGATTGCTGAATTTTATTCAAAAAGGAAGAAATGGATGCCACAAAGGAGTAAGAGTTCAAAATATATTCCAAAATTTTCCATTTTATATTGTGTTAGCCTATAATTAATGTATGGCGTTGGTTGGAAAATACAATTGTTTAAATTAAGTCACACTCAAATTCTAATTTTTCTCTAATAATTTGCAGTCATCAAAATATTCTTACCTTAGATGTCCATGCTGCCAAAGATCTGCTCGATTCATCTGGTTACCATTATCTTGATGTGAGGTAACAAAATATTGAGTTCCTCCAATTTCATTCTTCATTTTAAATTTTCATAAGATTAAGAACACCTAACAAACTTATAAAAAAATAGAAATGAAATTAAAGTCCTTTTTCTTAATTTCTTTTGCCACACCCCCTTGTATAGGTCAGTGGAGGAATTCAAGAAAAGCCATGTTGAGAATGCTATTAATGTCCCTTATATGTTCATCACAGAAGCAGGTAATATAGAGAATTTGATAGTAGCTTACTTCACTTTGATCAATTTTGATTCATGAATATATTTTCTGTTTAAGGGCAGAGGAAACCAGTCAAGATACAAATTATCAAGCATTAAATAATTTTAGTCTTTGTAAAATTTTAAAAATTTATTTTAAATCCTTAACTCTAAATTTTTTCTCAACTTTTTAGTCTCTGAAAAATAGTTTTATTCACTTTTAATTTCTATTATGATTTTTATTTATAAAAAATTAATACTTTTAGTCTATAAAAAAAAGTTTATAAAATCAAAATAACGACTAAAAAGTATATGGACTAAATTTGAAATATCATAATTTTATAGAAATTACAATCATATTTAACCATCAATAATATAAATAAATTTAACAAACATTTAAAATTTATATTTATTATTTGCATATAGACATCCAATAAGGTTTTATTATTTAGATACGTCGTAAATTATTTCTTAAAATACCTATTTAAATATTGAGATGGCGAAATCTAATTGGAAGTTCTATAATTCTCTATTACATTGTTAATACATATATATCTAATTGAAATTCTTATGATTTGTTTTTTGACTAAGAAATTGTTATAATATTTAGCGTATATAATGCTTTTGCAAATAATCAACAGGACGGGTCCAAAATCCTGATTTTGTTAAACAAGTGGCAGAAATATATAAGAGTGAGGATCACTTAATTGTGGTAAGAAATTTATAACCTTTTGTATTTCTCTAAAGTAAAGAGTATATATGCTCATATCAAGAAATGTATGAATTTAATTGTAATTGTAATGAATTACAAATTCAGGCTTGCAATAGTGGAGGAAGATCTAGTCGAGCCTGCGTTGATCTGCTTAATTCAGTAAGTGTATAACTAACCTCAAATTAATTATCAATCTTGATTATTGCTATTCGTAATATTTATTTAGTTTATTAAATTACCAAATGTATTATTTCACAAAACTTATACCAACGAACTAATTTTTTGTTGTCAATAATTCTTTATACCTACGGAACTTTGTCGTCACTATAGTGTTATACCAACGGTCAGTTATCTATTCGTATGCATTTTAGTGACACCTCTCAATTTCTATACCCACAGTTGAGTGAGTGGATCATCTCCACTAAAATGAAGTGAGAGATAGAATGTGTTAAAAGTGTATTAGAGAATGTATTGTTGACATTCTTCTAAAAAATAAGTAAAATCGATGTTAGAGATAATGAGATGGAGAGAGTGTGTAGAGAAAGGTTGGTGGAGAGGATCCACATCTGTTATGAAGCAAAATAAAATAAAATTTCAATCGTATTAAAAATTAATACCAACTCATATTAACATGTTAAATTAATTAGTTAAAAATGTGAGTACCATATTGACATTTACAAATAATACAATTTCTAAGAAATCACAAAAGTTATAAAAAAAAAAACTTGTAAGTTTACATCAAGAAAAAAAATTAGCTTTAAATCTTTTTCTCTTGCTTCTTCGTTAGTGTCTAGAGTTGGAAAAATTGTTTGATCAGGGACATTAGAAGCATATGGAATCTATTGAAAATAATATTGATGTAATTTAATAATATATAAACTTATTTGTGCTATCAAGTAACACTTTGGATTCTCTTCATTTATGAAATTTTTAGAAATGGAGATGTCCATTAGTATAGTTTTAGTGTATAAATATTTAATTATTGTAACTATTTTTTAGAATGTGTACATTTATATACCCAAAAACTTTGGTGATGGAAGAAATGGAGATGATGATAAATGGAGAGGATTCTAACCCACCAAGTATGATAAAAAGTTTGGAAACTCGCATCTCTCACGTTCACATCCCTCGCGCCACAATCTGTTTAGGATTTTTCAACTCTAGTAACCATTGCGGAGGCGCCACCCTTAATCCACTTAAAAGTCATAACACTATGAAAGAGAATACTACCAAGCCAAAAAGAACTTTTGTGCAAGCCCTTAGAAACAATGTTTGTGAATTTTCGACCGGACAGCTACTACGTCAATGCCTAAAAGGTGCTCAAATAGCAATCACAATGCCTAAAAGGTGCTCAAATAGCAATCACAATTCCCAAAGAGAAAAAAACCTCCATGATCATATGATTTGGACAAAGTGTTGGAACATAAGTATGTTATAGTGTGAATTTAAAAATGTGTTGAAATCCCACATTGGAAAGAAATATTTTTTGTAAATTTAAGTGGAAAGAAATTTGTTTTTTAAAATTCAAGTCCCACATTGGAAAGAATATTTTTTGAAATCCCACTTTGAAAAACTATCATATTTTGTGTAGTTTCAATTTTATACATACTAAAGTCCCACATTGTTTAGAAAACATACGTGACTTTGCTTCCATCACTATATAATGAGTTTCAAGCTATTGTGAAAAGCACACCAAAGTTGGATGCTTTTCCCAACTTTCTCTTTTCTCCCTCTTATATTCTGCTCTTTGTAAATTTAAGTGGAAAGAAATTTGTTTTTTAAAATTCAAGTCCCACATTGGAAAGAATATTTTTTGAAATCCCACTTTGAAAAACTATCATATTTTGTGTAGTTTCAATTTTATACATACTAAAGTCCCACATTGTTTAGAAAACATACGTGACTTTGCTTCCATCACTATATAATGAGTTTCAAGCTATTATGAAAAGTATACAAAAGTTGGATGCTTTTCCCAACTTTCTCTTTTCTCCCTCTTATATTCTGCTCGCCTAATTTTTGAGCCATTTCTCCCCCTTCGATTTTAGAGCGGTTATTATGCAGCAGTCCCTTCGGTTTTTTAGAGCGGTTATTATGACGCAGTCCCTTCGGTTTTAGAGCGGTTGTTATGCCGCAGTCCCTTCGGTTTTTTTTAGAGCGGTTGTTATGCTGTAGTTCGTTCGGTTTTTTGAGCGGTTGTTAAGCCGTAGTCCTTTTGTTTTTAGATCGGTTGTTATGCTGTAATCACTTTATTTTTAAAGCGGTTATTATGCCGTAGTCCATTCGTTTTTTGTCTTTTTTGAGCTAGTACCATATTGGGAGTGACTTTAATTGTCATATTGAGAGTGGCTTTAACTGCCACATTGAAGGTGTAATTCTAGAACGGTTTTCTACGGTGTAGATACAGTGAATCTGGGTTGTTTTATCTTGGGGACTTCGTGGTTGATAGTCTGCCTTGCACAATTTGGGTAGTGCCGCGAAACGTCTTAAAGAGAGCGACCTAGTCCGTGACTCAACCCAGTAATATCTTCGGTGGCATAAATTGTGATTTTAAATAGTTTTTGAAACTCAAAATCCAACACAAAGGGTCATTAAAGGTTGAAGAGTTGTGGGCCAAGTTACTTGAGTTATAGAAATCTTAGAATAAGCAGGGTTTGATTTCACTTGGTAAAAGATTCTACAAGTTTTCTTTCTCTACCGTTGAAGATTTTAGAAGTGTCCAATCAGTTAGCTCCTGAATTATTAATCTTGGATTGTTGAAACTTTTTTACATGGACTCTTAATTTTAACCCTAATCATCAACATTAGACAACCTCTCAGGTTTGGGTTTGTATTACTCGTCTAGCATAAGAGTCTTGGCGCCAAAAGATCATATTTTCCATTGTTAGTTTAGGTATGGCTATTTGCATGGATAATATCCCTAGTAAATCAATATTTTACAAATCCTTCGGCCATTATGCCAAAGTATTAGATGATGTTGATATAGCTGCAAAGTTTCATGACAAAGTGTTAGTTGAAAGAAAAAACTTTGCATTTTATGTGGGAGTTGAATATGAGAAACTTCCATATTTTTGCAACTTCTGAAAACATATTGGTCATTCAGTTAATTCTTGGAAAAAAGCTCAAATAATAAATGCAAAAAAGGGATGGATAATTTAGACAAAGGTGGGAATAATAAGATGATGCAAGTCTTCATTCCTTTAAAATACTGGTAGAGAGAATCAACAAGATATGGATAATAATGATATAGTTCCTCATAATGATGAATTGGTCGAAAAAGGAAGATAGTCGAGATTCTTAATGAAGGTCCCTTAAATAACCACAATAAAAAGTCACCTATGAAGGTAGTTAGTGTAGGCAACCTCACTTATGTTAATAATGAAGCCTCTCGAGATTTGCATAGTCAAGACTACCAGTAGGAAGACAAGGATGGAAGTGTTCTGAAAACTCAACTTTCTACTAAGGATGACAAACAGGTGGATGAAGAAATTGAGGTTGAAGAAAAAATCTTCCAAGTACCTGATAACAATGTTTCTATGGTTGTGCATACGAATATCGAGGCTTTAAACTCTAGCATGCATGACATGGTTAAGGATAGAGATGTTGATGATCCTTTTGAAGTCGTGTTGCCTAAAAAGAAAATTGTCAGAAAAAAGACAATCTTCTAAAAGAGCTAAGAACAAAGGTACCCATGCTAAGGCAGGTTCAAGGAACCAACCCAATTAAGTGCCTTTTCTGAAAAAATTAGGGCCATGGCCAATCCCTCATCAAAATTAGCCTTCAAAAGGTTATGTGCTCAATAAAAACCTAACTTTTTCTTTATAGTTGGACCTTGGGTGAATTTTAATGATTTTCCAAACTGTATTTTACATAATTTACATTACATGTTTTTTCTGTTAATTCTAAAAGCAATTTCGTGCCTAATCTTAGGGGTATATGTTCTTCTCACCTTGAACATAACATTATTAGCAGTTCGAATCAACATATTTCTTTCACCTTGCATCATAATGGTGTGGATTTTGGTATGTTTGTTGTTTTTGCGTCCATGGATTACATTGCTAAGAGTGCTTTGTGGTATCATATTACGGATGAGCAAAGTCACTACAATCTCCCTTGATCCTTTATTGGTGATTTAAATTTCATTTGGGGAGCTCATGAGTATAGAGGGTATAGTTCCCCTTCCAAGCTGCCTATGGAGAATTTTCAAAATTTGACTAATATCAATTCCCTTATTCATCTGCCCATAGGCACTGCTTAATTTAGTTAGTCTAATGGTGGAAGAGGTTGGGCTTGTATAGAAAATAGATTAGACAAAGTGGTTTGCAATCATAGATAGTTGAACTCTAAGAAGGCTAGCTTTTGCCTCATTTTAAAGCTAATTTTGATAATTACCGCATCTTATTAAACACATTTGTTCTTTTACTTTTATGAGAATAAGGGCTTCACATCTTGATTGTATCAATATGATGAAAAATACTTGGAGGGAAGAGGTTACAGGTTGCCCCATGTTTGTGTTTAACTAGAAATTAAAGTTGCTTAAATCCAAGCTTAAAATTTTGAATAAATAAGTTTTTGATAACATCTATCATAGAGTTCAAGTTGCAATATCAAATCCTAATAGCATAAAAAACGCCATTGATTTTCATGGTCCCTCAAATGATTTATGAATGAGGAGATACAAGCAAAAATGGAATTGAATAAATCTCTTAAATTGGAGGATCAATTATGTCATCAAAAAGTAAATATTAAATTGCATTCAGATGTTGATAGGAACCTTTTTCTTTCATAAAATTGCCAAAAACAGACATGCCTTCAAGACTATTTCTTGCATTATTCCTGATGATGTCTTGATTTGGAACCCTTTGGATATGGAGGCCACGTTTGTTTCCTATTATAAGGATCTCTTCAACTATAACAATAATTGTGTGGATAATGGTTTGGTTGAAGACACCATCCCTCATCTTATGGATAATTCTATGAATGCTCCAAACCTCCCTTTACGATAACAACAACCACATCAAAGTCACTTTCTCTTCACTCTCACGTGTAAAATCCACTTTTGTTTGTAGTGATTGGGGGGTCGATAAGGAAAAAGGTCATATGTTGAAATAGAAGGACTGGAAGTTGAGATGAGGTTGAAGAATATATGCTTACTAACTTACCTAGCTTTGAGGAAGTTGGAAATGCTTTTTTTTAGCATGAATTTTGGTAGTGCTCCACGTCCTAATGGTTTTGGTGCTTATTTCTTTAAAAGTATTAGGATATGGTTGATAATGATGTTTTTTAGACTGTTATTTAATTCTTTACGCATGATTGGTTTCTAATTACAATTAAGTGCTTGTAGCTTGAAAATCTTATCTCTCTCTATGGTGGGTAGATCTGAATTGGTGAAAAGTGTCATTCATAACGTTTTGGTTTATAGCTTTTACATACATTCTTGATCGATTTCTCTTCTCAAAGATGTAGGCAAATGGATTACGAATTTCATTTGGTCTAATGATATTGAGCATAGGAAAATTGTTATTGTTGTCTAGTATAAAAATTTTCATCATCTTAATGAAGGTGATCTTGGTATTATTGAAAGTGCAAACACGAGAAGGGGGTTGAATTGTGTTTGCCAAAGTTAACAACTTTTTTATAATTTATAAATAATTAAAAAAAAAATAGTTTGGTTTTAGTGATTTACTTGGAGTAGAGGCAATCGAATTTAGAGGCAGCAAGCAATGAAAGCATAATTAATTTGACACGTAGATTTATCCTGGTTCATCACTAACTTGACTAAATCCAGTCCCCTCATTCAGAAGGCTTTAATCTGCTAATTCAAAAACTTTGAATTACAAAGCACCTGACCCTTCAAGTCAGTCTTCCCAAACAGCCTGACAACCCCAAACTTTTGAGGAACTAACCACTTTGACCCTACAAGCCAAGTCTTCTCCTAACAACCTGATAACCCCAGATTGAAGAAGGAACTAAACCACTATCGAGTTGGATACAAAAGATTGGAACTTGAGTAGTTGCTTCTAACAAAGCTGATAATAATAATAACTCTCACACTCTAAGAAAAGAACACTCATAAAATATTTCCAACATGAACAAGTGCTTCTCTCTTTAAACTCTAAGAAGAATTTAGAACTTTGAGCTAAAGTTACTTTTTTTTGCTTTTCGATTCTTTTCTCCTTCATCCTTGAGTGTCTATTTATAGTGAAAATTTCGGCTTTAATTTAGTCCTTGTTTAATTCTGAATTGTATCTTGTTCAGATTGAGTTTGTAAATTCTTTAGATTGATTATGTTCCTATTTTGTATAGATTGACTTTGTAAATTCTTCAAATTAAATCTCCTTCAAATATTCATTAAATGTTGATCAATTATTTTTCAAATCTTCTTCAAATCTTGACCATATCTTCTTTTCAACTTGGTCAAAGATATTATTCAATTATAAATATGAATCAACTCTTATTTTAGATTTTCATCAATTATAAATTTGAATCAAATCTTATTTTAGGTTTTCTTCAATTATAAATTTGAATTAAATCTTATTTTAGATTATTTTCAATTATAAATTTGAATGGAATCTTATTTTAGATTTTCATCGATTATAATTTGGGATCAAATCTTATTTTAGATTTTCTTCAATTAAAAATTTGAATCAAATCTTATTATAGATTTTCTTCAAAAACAGGAATCTTCTTTCATACTATTTGAAGTCAAATATATTGTTCTCATAAAATACTTTTGTTAACATCAAAACTCTAACTGTAAAACCAACTTGGTTCCAACAATTAGGTCTTTGAGAGACATTAATAATATTGTTGTCATTAAATTTTCTTAGGACTTAATTATTTCTAGTTTGCATTGGGCTATTCTTCATAGAGACCATATCTTTAGAAGGAATGGACATATTAAATATCACATTGATTCCTCCATCTGAACGGTGCTTAAAGCTAAACTAACTACTATATACGAGAAGAACAAATGGCAACTTGGCAAGGGTGATAATATTAATTTCTGAGTTTGCACTTTGTTGGAGGATTTTTTGGTTTCTATTCTTAACATTCTTGAGGACAAGCAATCTCATCTTCATGCAACTGTCATTTATTTCATTCGGGATGGTCATTGAAAAGTTCTTTTTGTTCTTTTTCATAATTACCCTCAATTGGCCACTTGTTTGTTAAGCCTGTTATTCCTAAGTTTGATTTCAAGGATCATTTGGTTTGGATATTAAACAATTATGGTGGTTTAAGTTTTAAAGAAGCTTATTTATTTATCAAGCTTTTAAGGCAACATATTCCTTGGGCCAAAACCATTTAGCATAACAACATCCCTCATTCCAAGTCTCTTAGGTTTTGGAGATTTCTGCATAACAAAATACATACTAATGATAGTTTAATCTCTCTTGGTTGTCAAATTATTTAAAGATGTGAGCTCTGTCATTGCGCATTGGAAACCAATAATTATCACTTTTTATCTTTCTGATTTGATGCTAGACTCTGGTTTTGGTAATCTCTATTTTTCAAATTGATACTAGTTCAGTTTAAAATCTTCTAGTCATTTGTGAGAAAGGTCGGTCTCATCAATGCAAATAACTTATTTTGGCTAACATCATCGTTACTATTGACGCGATTTGGTATTGCAAGAATCAAGCTCACTTTGAAGGCAAGAGTCTTGTTTATCACATTGTCATCAACATAACTATTGCCAATGCTTCATTATCTAGAAATCGCAATTCGAGAACAATCTCCAATTCTATGCAGGATTTTCAAATTCTCAAGGCCTTCCAAGTTACAACTTATTCTCCTAATGCTTTTATCATCAAGAAAGTGATTTGGGATCCCCAAAGATTATTGGAATGAATGTAATACTTATGAGCATGTTTTTGGTTGTTTTGGTCATAGTGTTTTTCGAGGTATATTTAGGGAAGATTATAATGGTTACTTGGGTTGTTTTGCTATGAATTTGTGGATTTAAAATGCATTACATGCTGAGTTTACGGGGGATATGGTCGCCATTGAAACAAATTTCAAGAATGGATGGCGCTTTCTATGGATCGAATTTGATTCTCAATTGGCAAATATGAATTTTAGAAATCATAACCTTGTTCCATGATCTATTAGAATTAGTTGGCTTAATTGCTTTTAGATGGTTAAATTGTGGGAACATGATTGTTAATTTAAGATTTCACATTGTTAACAGTCATTTGCGAAAAAAATTTCCTACTAATATTTCTAAAATTTTCAATAGAATCATGATTGTTATTTCTGAATAAAGATTTTGATGATTTATGTAGATGTTTATTGCACTCTTTTTTCCTCCATCATGATTTTATCTCTTTAGGTTTTTTAATAAAGTTTGTAATGAGACGATAGTTTGTATTTCTTGGATTTGTTTTTTTGGGTTTTAGGATAGTCCCTCCCAAGTTTTTTATATTTTTTTATTTTAATAATACTTTAAAATCCTGCAAATGACAAGTGATTATTTTAAAGTGCCAAAATAATTGAAATTGTCAGGCTAATCATATAATATCTTTGTAAAATATTTTTGCTTTCAAAAGAAGTATAATAAGAATACTATCAAGTATCAACCATTTATTTCTACTTCACTTTTGTCTACAATCTAATGTATATGCCGTATGATCATGCGGTAACGCAGGGATATGAACATATTATTAATATGGGTGGAGGCTACTCTGGCTGGGTGGACGCTGGATTTGCAGGTAACATACCTGCAGAAGAGCTCAAAACAAGTTGCAAGTTCCGTCCATAATATTATACTAGTGTAATTATATGTTTGTATTATTTTATACTATAATTAATGTGGTTTGTTGGTTTGTTTTTTTTATACATATAAAAAATAATAAATAAATCAAAATATTTGAATGTAATGAAATAATCATCTCTTTTACAAGGCAACGATTTAAGTTTCGAATCTCATTAAGATGGATGCCCACAAGTAATTTTATACACCGCCTCAAAAAGATATTACGTAAGAGGTTCCATTATATTTAAAGCGAAATAATTCAATTAATTATTTCATTTAGTTAATTAATGCAAAAAAAATTATTTTTATTTAATTTTTATAATAAAATGATATTTGTAATTGAGTTAATAATGGTGATTCGTAAAAATATAGGTATAAATTTAAATGCTTAATTAGAATTTGCTCAAAGTAAAAAAATCTTTAATGAATTTTATAGACGTGAAAATGTTTGTTAAATTTTTTTCTTCTACAAATGAGATAATATAGTTATCACTAAAAATTAACATAACTGTGAGGTATTGAGTTTAACCTCAAGACATAATGTTTAATATAACAATATCGATATTTTATCAGTTGAACTATGACTTAAAAATTTATAGAAATATTTTGTATAACATTTCAATATTTTTATATATAATATGTATGTTTTTTTCTTAGCATTTGCTTTGATTTATTATTTAATAAATATTTTATTTAATGTGTAAAGAAATTAAATTAAATTGTAACATCTTTAGTTTATTTAAATAATTAAAATTATGATTTTTATTTATTTAATTATTTTTGTTTAACAACTATAGGATTATTATTTCTTGTATAATTTTACTATTGGGTTTATGGCCAATTTTATTTATTTAATTATTTTTGAAAATCAGGAAAGTGACGTATTAGATGTTGGTTATTTTATTATAAAAAAAATATGATAAATTTTATCATAATTAACTAATATAATTGTGATATAATTGTGACTGTGAGATCCTGAGTTTGAATTCGGGATAAAACGTCCAATATAACAATATCGGCATTTGGTATTTGACATTTGTAACTTAAGAACAATTATTTTATTAATTTGTATGTGTGATCTATAGTGATAATTACTTCTCTTTTTGGATTTATTTAGTTGATAAATATATTTTGTTTGAACTATTTAATTAAGTTAGAATTCATAGAACTTACATGGTTTGTTTTATTTTAGGCCAAAGAAGAATTTAGTCTAAGAAATAGTAGAAATAGAAAGACTCAATTCATTGGCATGAATGTCTTACATGGAGATGCCTTAGTCCATCCATTATTTTAGTAAAAAAAAATTGTCTTGGGCTATCTTATTGTCATATAATAGGGGTGACAAAAAAATATGTATTCATAAATACTGATGGAGCTTTGTAGGGACACAGGGTGGTCACAATCACCCTAATATTTTCAATAAATTTTTTTAATAAAAGTAACCTACAAAATAATTATAAAAAATATTAATTACAAAAATACACTACATCTTTTAATTTAAATTTTAATTGTAAGTGTTTTGAGTTTCATCTAAAAATATAAAAATCGAACGAATGATCTAATAAACTAAAAAAAAATCGAAATCATTTTTTTTTTGTGTGTTCGAGTTCAATTTCAATTGAATTAAATAAACTCAATCTATGCTGATTTGAGTATGACTTCACTTCATTTAAAATTGATCACCGATATCTAAATAAAATTATTAGACTATATTTGTAATGTTATCTTAAATATGTTTTGTATTTATGATTTTCTAATCATTTACATTTTTTTATTATAGTTTAAATAGTGTTTCCGTTATTGTTTTAATAGGATAAAAAATATAGTGCTTGAAAAAATAAATTTATATTTTTAAAATAAGTATCTTAATTTTTATTAATATCAACTTGATTGAACATAACCAATCAACAAGCTATTCATCAGTTTAGGTTTAATTTTATGAGAAAAATTGTAAAAATTCAACCAAACTAATTTTCTTTTTAATTTATATCTTTTTTCTCTCCAAAGATACGAACCAAATCAATATGTTATACCCATAACTCCGTCTTTCCTAAACATATGTAAATTTTCAGTCCAATTCGTCTGCTTTTTACAATTGTGTTTGCAAAAATATTACATATTTACATTGTAAATTTGCAACCTAAAGTTCTAATATAAAATAACATACTATATTTAATTTATCAATTAAATTTTTAAAAACTAGGTACCAACAAAATATTTGTTCAAACTCCGCCAATGCCCATAGATATTTGTGGATAAAATTTGTGATGAGTACGAGGTATGTAGCTTTTTAATTTATATCTTTTTTCTCTCCAAAGATACGAACCAAATCAATATGTTATACCCATAACTCCATCTTTTCTAAACATATGTAAGTTTTCAGTCCAGTTCGTCTGCTTTTTACAATTGTGTTTGCAAAAAAATTACATATTTACATTGTAAATTTGCAACCTAAAGTTCTAATATACAACAACATACTATATTTAATTTATCAATTAAATTTTTAAAAACTAGGTACCAACAAAATATTTGTTCCAACTCCGCCACTGCCCATAGATATTTGTGGATAAAATTTGTGATGAGTACGAGGTGTGTAGCTTAACGGGTATCCACAAATAAAATAAACATATAATTTAATTGTCCGTTAGTTAATGGATATGAAGGCGGAAATAATGGTATTTGTATCCACAGATATTCATATCCGATAGTAAACTAGTAAAATTGTAATGTTTTTTTGTTTATGTATTAATAGTTTGGTTAAAATATAATTTTGGTCTTTTATCTTTTACTTAATATTCATTTTGGTCCTTTCTATTTTTTTTTTAATTTGTTGTGGTCTTTTATCTCTTGCTTTAGTTCTTTATCTTTTACTTAATAATCATTTAATCTTTTATCTTTTTTTGCTAAATTGTACAAGTTTATCTTTTTGCTAAATTATACAAGTTTATCTTTTTGTTAAGGACTAAAATGAATATTGTGTAAAAGTTAATTGATGAAAACGAATAAAAAAATAACAAATGATTATGAAGTAAAAGATAAAGAACTTTGAGGAGTATTTTTCTAACGGTGGGACATTGTCAAATGGTGAGAATTTTTCCCTTACGGAGGGGTGATATTCCATAATCACATGCATTAATATATAGACTAACAGATAGGACTTGTGCGTTTTGGTTGATCAATAGTTTTGGTGAAATGTGATGATGATTGTTAAAGTAAGTACACAATCTGCAATATTAAATATACATGCAGGTTTATTTGTTCCGTATTTGTTATTTGGAGATGACCCTTACATTTGACACGGCGTCACACTTATGTTGGACTTTAGTCCTCTTAATCCTAATTTTGACATAATTAACAAACATACAATGTTCATACATCATATGATAAATCTAACATTTTAACTGAGCAAGATTTCAGGAACAACAACTCAACCCTACATACTTGAGACAATTGCTTGGAACTCAAGAAATCAACAAAAGTTGAAAATCTACTGAACAAATCGATTAAGCAATCGATTTCGTAAAAGGGTTGTAAGGAAACATATATTTTGTGGTTACACAATCGATTAGGCAATCGACTGGCACAATCAGTGATAAAAATTATGCAAGTCAGTGGCAACCTGATTTGTATGCTAATCGATTGGCACATCGACTGTGCAAATCACAAAGTAAAAACTGATTGAAACAAATCGATTGGGAAATCGATTGGGCAAGTCACAGGGACAATCCATTTACTAGGCTAATCGATTGACAAATCGATTGCGTAAATAATATTTCAAAAGTAACATGACCTGTGACAAACACAATCGATTGGACAATCTATTGTGAGAAATTCAATCATGTCAAGTTTGGTATCAATCGATTAGGAAATGGATTGAGCTAAACCAACTGGTAAGACCTTTTCAGAAACATACTACCAAATTGATTGGCACCCTGATTAACATGAAATAAGCTAAGTTCCTGTTTTAAACACAATCGATTGGCAAATCGATTGAAACAAAAAATTGAAATCACATGGAACTCTTAGTATGTGGCCAAATTGATTATGTGTATTATTGAATCGATTATGTGACTTA
>NC_021165.2:52143790-52144311 GCF_000331145.2 Cicer arietinum
ATACTTGAAAACACTTGAATATACTTCAGAACACTGAAGAACTCTTAAGAACCTTTTTGATAACATTCTGATATTGCTTTTTCAGATCAAGACCAAAAGATTATTCATAATCAATAAGAGAGCTGAAAAAGAATTCTTGAGAGAAAAGACAATGATCTCACAAACACTCAAATGAACAACCAGATTATTGTGTGAGATACATTGATCAAGATTGAAGACAAACTTTGTACTTCTTTTATTTCTTTCTGTAAACAAAGTTCTGTAAAAAGAAACAACTGTGAAAAATCCAGTATGAAAACTGGTGGCGATCTTCGTTGATGTAAAGATCATCAAGAAGGAGCTGGACTTGATCTTGTGTGAGTCTGACAAGTGACTGCAAGGATCAAGGGGTTAAGCAATAGGAAAGAGATTGAGTTAGATAGATAGGTTTCGAGGAAACTGGACAATCTGTAAACAAGTCTCAATTCTTTCTATTGAAGAAAAAGCTGAAATCCAGTTGGATTGTCAGGACTGGATGTAGG
>NC_021165.2:52144516-52145408 GCF_000331145.2 Cicer arietinum
TGAAATCCAGTTGGATTGTCAGGACTGGATGTAGGCTGTCTTATTGACAGCTGAACCAGGATAAACCTTGGTGCATTCTATCCCTTATCTTTTTACTTTTATATTGTATGCTATGTTATATTTCCGCTGTGTATAAATCTGAATAAATCTTGCATCGTATGATTGTCTGTTCGATCTTAATTGTATGCTAGACGTATTCGGTTTTCTATATTGTTTTTAATTTGTTAAAGACTGACATATTTTGTAATAGCGAGGTCATAATAATCAACAATTGGTATCCGAGCTTGGCTTTTTTAGAGGTAATACTCATAAAAGGAATATGGCCTCAATTGATTTTCTAGGAGAAGGTGCTTCGCTTGCAAGGCCCCCAGCTTTCAATGGAACCGCATACATGTATTGGAAACATAGGATGCTGATATTTCTGGAAGCTAGTGGTATTGATATTCTAGATGCTGTTGAAAATGGACCCTACATACCTAAAATTGCTGGAACTAATGATTTGATGATCCCCAAACCCAGATCCGAATGGTCTGAGGATGACAAAAAGAAGGTAGGATATAATGCTAAAGCAAATAATATTATAACATCTGCTTTGTGTGCAGAAGAATTCTTCAGGGTATCAAACTGTAAATCAGCAAAGGAAATGTGGGACATTCTTCAGAAAACACATGAAGGCACCACAGACGTGAAAAGAGCTCGTGTAAATACACTCATGCATGAATACAAATTGTTTAGCATGAAGAAAGATGGATCAATAAGTGATCTACAGACTAGGTTTACACACATCATAAACAACCTTCATGCCCTAGGAAAACAGGTGGAAAATGAACAGCAAATTGGAAAGATCATGAGGTGTTTAACAAGAGAATGGCAGCCCAAAATAACTGCTATT
>NC_021165.2:52147317-52148203 GCF_000331145.2 Cicer arietinum
CTAGTTATAGGTCTCCCTAACAAGAAGTTTACTAAGGATAGACTTTGTGACTCCTGTGAGAGAAGCAAATTAGTTAAGACTTCTTTTCCCTCTATAGATATGGTCAAAACCAATAGGGTTTTGCAGTTAGTACACATGGACCTTTTTGGACCTGCTCAAGTGAAGAGCTTTGGAGGTAACCTTTATGGATATGTGTTGGTTGAAGACTATTCCAAGTTCACATGGACATATTTTCTGGCTCACAAGAGTGAGGCATTCTCAACTTTTAAAGAATTTGCTACTTTGGTTCAAAATGAGAATGACCAGAAAATTGTATCAATTAAAAGTGATCATGGAGGTGAATTCCAAAATGATTCTTTTCAAACTTACTGTGAACAACATGGAATAAACCACATATATTCAGCCCCTAGGAAACCACAGCAAAATGGGGTAGTGGAGAGGAAAAATAGATCCTTAGAGGAGTTAGCTAGGACTATGCTTAAGGATTCTAACCTACCTAAGTACTTTTGGGTAGATGCAATTAGTACAGCCACTAATGTTGTCAATAGAGTTCTCATTAGGACCCTGCTTAGAAAAACCCCCTATGAGCTGTATAAGGGTAGAAAACCAAACCTTTCCTACTTTAGAATTTTTGGTTGTAAGTGCTTTGTGTTGAACAATGGCAAAGAACACCTAAGTAAGTTTGACCCTAAGGCAGATGAAGGTATTTTTCTAGGATACTCTTAAACCAGTAAGGCCTATAGAATCTACAATAAAAGAACAAAGACTATAGAAGAGTCAGTTCATGTAAAGTTTGATGAATTATTTGCAGAAAACTTGAACAAAACTCCTCCTATGGTTGATGACTTTTTGGATGAAGTTGTAGAATCTGAACCATTAGAACAAC
>NC_021165.2:52148222-52148641 GCF_000331145.2 Cicer arietinum
ATAAGAACTGGTGATTTACCTAAGGAATGGAAGTTCAACAGAAACCACCCCATAGATAACATTATAGGGGATATCTCTAAAGGTGTTGCAACTGGGAAGAACCTTAGACAGTTCTGTAACTTTACAGCCTTTGTATCTCAGATTGAACCTAAGAACATTAAGGAAGCCCTGTTAGATAGTGAGTGGATACTTGCTATGCAAGAAGAGTTAAATCAGTTTGAGAGAAACAAGGTGTGGAGTCTAGTACCTAAACCAGAAGGTAAGCACATCATAGGAACAAGATGGGTGTTCAGAAACAAATTAGATGAAAATGGAGTTATAACCAGAAACAAAGCTAGGCTAGTAGCCAAGGGTTATAGTCAAGAGGAAGGAATAGATTTTGATGAAACCTATGCCCCTGTAGCTAGGTTAGAAGCCAT
>NC_021165.2:52148723-52163377 GCF_000331145.2 Cicer arietinum
ACTGGAAATGATATCTTGCTTGTCCAAGTTTATGTTGATGACATAATATTTGGATCTACAAACAATAAGTTGTGCAAAGATTTTGAAAATTTAATGAAAGGTAAATTTGAAATGTCAATGATGGGTGAACTATCTTATTTCTTGGGATTTCAAATTAACCAAAGCAAGCAAGGCATTTTCATTAGTCAAACTAAATATTGTAATGATTTGATAAAGAAATTTAGTTTTGAAAACCTTAAGTCCATTGATACTCCCATGAGTCAAGGAAATTACTTAGGCAGAGATGAGAAAGGTAAACCTGTAGATGTTACTAGGTTTCGGGGTATGATAGGATCATTGCTCTATCTTACAGCAAGCAGGCCTGACATCATGTTCAGTGTTTGCATGTGTGCAAGATACCAATCAAATCCTAAGGAGTCTCACCTTAGTGCAGTTAAGAGGACTTTCAGATATCTAGTAGGAACTAAGAGTCTAGGCTTATGGTATCCTAAGGGATCAACCTGTACCTTAGTTGGTTACTCAGATTCAGACTTTGCCGGATGCAAACTAGACACGAAAAGCACTTCTGGAACTTGTCATTTACTTGGAAACTCCCTTGTGTCGTGGTTTAGCAAGAAACAGACTAGCATTGCACTATCAACTGCTGAAGCTGAATACATTGCAGCTGGGAGCTGCTGTGCTCAGATTCTTTGGATGAAACAACACTTATTGGATTTTGGTGTTGACTTGGGAACAATACCTATAATGTGTGATAACACAAGTGCAATAAGTATTACTAAGAATCCAGTGATGCACTCCAGGACCAAGCACATTGAAGTAAGACATCATTTTATAAGGGATCACTTTCAAAATAGGATTATTAAGTTGAATAGGATCATTTTCAAAATGGGATCATTAAGCTTGAGTATGTTAACACAGCTGAACAGCTGGCTGACATCTTTACCAAAGCTTTACCAAGAGAAAGTTTCCTGCATATAAGGATGAAACTAGGGATCATTAATCCTAGTGAAGTCTGATCTTTGAACCCTTTCACAGGACACTTCTAGTGCTTGCAGTGTTTTCCAGTTAAATCGATAATCGATTACCAGCATGGTACATAGTTTACAAAATCGATTTGGAAATCGATTGCGTTGGCCCCAGACTTCAAATTTCAGAAAGTTTTTTTAACTCTGCCCGAGCGTCGATTTGGAAATCGACTAGTTCACCTTTCAACTTTAAAGAAATCGATTTGGACATCGATTAAGTAAATCTGGACATCGATTTGGGAATCGATTTACAATATGACCATTGTGACTCTCCTTTACTAGCCATTGAATGCAATAATTACTAAATCAATTGAGATTACCCAGCAACGGTAATATAATCGATTGGGCAATCGATTGACACATTTTTAGGTTTAAAAAGGAACAGTTACCAATCGATTTCTTCACTTCATTTCTCCAGACTTCTCATTTTTTTTCTACTTCATCTCTCTGTGTTCTGCAATCGTTCTTGGTTTACTATCTACATTCAAACACACTTCAACTTACACTTATGGCACGTGTTAAGCAAACTCAAACACGAACTCCATCACCATCATCTTCATCAAGTGGGCGAACCCCTTCACCTCCACCTACGTTGACTAAAAGGGTTCCCATTCCCACTCATAAGATTCTTGCCAAGGATAAAGGCAAGGCACCTGCTGTTAATCAAGAGAAATCCAAGAAGAGAAAGGAGCCACCCACTGAGAAGCTTATGGCTGACGCCATGAAGGAAATCTCTCAGAAAAAGAAGAAGAAACCAGTTTCTTCATCCCCACCTAAGAAAGCTCCTTCATCTAAGGATAAAGATGTAGAAGCTACCATTCCATCAGACTTTCTCAAAAGGAAAATCCATGAGGGTCGGACTCTGTATTTTGCTTATTTTGATGCAGAAGGTTTTACTTTCCAAGACCACTTAAGGTTTCACGGTCTTGAGGGCTTTCTCTCCTCTTCTCTTGATAGTTATCCAAGGTTAATAAGGGAATTCTACTCAACTTTCAAGCTAACTGAAGACGGATTCAAAGCTCAGGTTAAAGGGAAAAGGATATCTATGTCCTTTGAAGATTTTTCTACTTTGTCAGGATTGCCATTTCATGGAACATCTATAGACAGTAGTTCTGATGCTGATACTGCTGACGAAGGATGGGAAGCAACATTTGATAGGCATACTGCTGTTAAGGATCTGATGATTGATGGCTTTGTTGAAACGATTTCACTGCCTATTGGTCAAATGAAGGTCCAACATTGAATGCTTATGTATACTCTGACCCGGATGCTTGTGCCACGATCCGGTAACCATGCTGTAGTCCAGAAGTTGGATATACTACTGCTATGGGGATTGTCCAAGGAGCTCAGGATGAGCTGGACATGGATTGTGCTAAGGCACATGTTGGAGGCTTCACAGAGTAAGCTTGTACTGCCTTATCCACAACTGATTACCAAGATTCTGAAACACTTCAAGGTATCACTAGTTAATGAAGAATCTTCCAAGACCACTCTTATTTTTGGAGAATCAATTGTAAATCAGATGCAATTGAAAAGGTTACATGGTATTTGGATAAGACCACAGCCGAATGTTGAACAAGCTCAACCTAATCCTCAACAAGCTACTAAACCAGCCCCTCCTGAGTATGTCACAAAACTAATGGAATTTATAGAAGTTCAGATGGCTCACAATGCCAAAATGCAAGAGTCACAAGCTAGAATGGAAGCTAATTTCAAGACTTTCCAGGCATCCCTGAATTCAGTTGTTCAGGATGTTGATGCTATTCAAGCTAATTTAGGCATAAAGCTATCTTTTGAAGATATAGCAGATATTGGTCGACAAGCAACAGAGAAACCAAACCCAACTCCCCTAGATCGTTTTGCAACTCACGTTGAGGAGACACCTGTTGAGGGTAATACAACGGTCTCTGCCTCTCCCTTAGATAATAGTGAGGACCAGCCCAGTTTAGGAGATTAGGTGTTTAGGATCTTTGTTGTTTTGTAATGACTTGGTGTATTCTTTTCTTCTATTTATATAATGCACTAGAACGCTTATTCCATTACTCTCTGAACTCAATTGCCATAATCTACTTATTTTGTTGCTCTGATACACTGTTTTCTGATTTCAACCCCCAATGCTTATGTTTACTAACATAGGGGGAGGAATTTTTTTTCTGCCTTTTTGCCTTAACTGACAAATGGGGAGAGAAATTATTAACTTGTACTTATACTGCTGCATAATTTTGATACTCTGATGACTGATAATGAATTATTAAAATGACTCTGATATTGTTAAATAGCATGTGTACTTATGCTCTGATCTGATGCTCTGATATTCTGATTTTATGATCTAACAATGGAACATATGATGCTATGAAAATATATTTGTTGTTAATTTTATATCTTGAAATGCTTAACTCAAGTTAAAATTGTATGCTTGTCATTTATGCAAAAAGGGGGAGATTGTTGGACTTTAGTCCTCTTAATCCTAATTTTGACATAATTAACAAACATACAATGTTCATACATCATATGATAAATCTAACATTTTAACTGAGCAAGATTTCAGGAACAACAACTCAACCCTACATACTTGAGACAATTGCTTGGAACTCAAGAAATCAACAAAAGTTGAAAATCTACTGAACAAATCGATTAAGCAATCGATTTCGTAAAAGGGTTGTAAGGAAACATATATTTTGTGGTTACACAATCGATTAGGCAATCGACTGGCACAATCAGTGATAAAAATTGTGCAAGTTAGTGGCAACCTGATTTGTATGCTAATCGATTGGCACATCGACTGTGCAAATCACAAAGTAAAAACTGATTGAAACAAATCGATTGGGAAATCGATTGGGCAAGTCACAAGGACAATCCATTTACTAGGCTAATCGATTGGCAAATCGATTGCGTAAATAATATTTCAAAAGTAACATGACTTGTGACAAACACAATCGATTGGACAATCTATTGTGAGAAATTCAATCATGTCAAGTTTGGTATCAATCGATTAGGAAATCGATTGAGCTAAACCAACTGGTAAGACCTTTTCAGAAACATACTACCAAATCGATTGGCACCCCGATTAACATGAAATAAGCTAAGTTCCTATTTTAAACACAATCGATTGGCAAATCGATTGAAACAAATATTTGAAATCACAGGGAACTCTTAGTTTGTGGCCAAATAGATTATGTATATTTGTAAATCGATAGTGAAACTTAGTGAATCGACTATGTAATCGATTGATGTGATTTTATTATTGGAACAAAACATCTAACATCGATTATGCAATCGATTCGTATAAGTCTGCACATAATTTACTGAAAAGTGTTTTTAAAAGAATCGATTGGGAAATCGATTAGTTTATGTAGTTTCAAGATTCAAGAAAAACAAAACTTGCAATAATCGATTGGCAAATCGATTAAGCCTACTTCTTTTATTTCTTTCTGTAAACAAAGTTTTGTAAAAAGAAACAACTGTGAAAAATCCAGTATGGAAACTGGTGGCGATCTTCGTTGATGTAAAGATCATCAAGAAGGAGCTGGACTTGATCTTGTGTGAGTCTGACGAGTGACTGCAAGGATCAATGGGTTAAGCAATAGGAAAGAGATTGAGTTAGATAGATAGGTTTCGAGGAAACTGGACAATCTGTAAACAAGTCTCAATTCTTTCTATTGAAGAAAAAGCTGAAATCCAGTTGGATTGTCAGGACTGGATGTAGGCTGTCTTATTGACAGCTGAACCAGGATAAACCTTGGTGCATTCTATCCCTTATCTTTTTACTTTTATATTGTATGCTATGTTATATTTCCGCTGTGTATAAATCTGAATAAATCTTGCATCGTATGATTGTATGTTCGATCTTAATTGTATGCTAGACGTATTCGGTTTTCTATATTGTTTTTAATTTGTTAAAGACTGACATATTTTGTAATAACGAGGTCATAATAATCAACAACTTAGTGTTACTCGAGCAAATAATGTTATCGGCAAATCTAGTAGGAGAAATGCGAGGAAGCACAACATACAATTGAAGGCTTCAAGATACTTTTGTAGTAGTGTTAGACTTATTGGAAGAGTTTTTCACAATCGTCCAAAGTTGTGACCGTGATTTATTTTTGAATAGTAAAACGCCAAAAGTTTTGACTTTATGAGTTCTTTTGTTTTAGGAATTAAGTTTACACCTTATAATTGCGACTAATTCATTATTTTAGAAAATACAATTGAATAAATTATTAATTGGTTTGAAAGTAAATGAATATTCTCAGTTAAGTTTGTCTTTATTTTCAAAAAAAAAAAAAAATCGTCTTTTTATGTTTAGAATTTTGTTGGTTAACGTCTCCAAAAAAATGGATGTTACAACCTACGTATTATTGCCATTCCATTCCATTCCATTGTCACACATATTTCTTACTTTTCCTAAGTCTACAAACCTCTCATCCCAAACAAAAGAAAGAAAGAAACAAAACCATAGTTTTCCTTCCTTGCTCTTTCACTCAAACATCATCGTTATCACCAAGTTCTAATTTGTTTCCCTTCCTTTTAGTATCATCTCAAGGTAAATTTCTTCCATCGCTTTATTTTGATTTCTTTCATCAAAGAAATACTAATAATACAAAGTCTTCATCAATAGTGCTTGACTCTTCGCTTAATCTTTGATTCGTGGGACTTAGAATATGTTATTAGGAAGAAAAGGTAAGCTCTTTTTTTCTTGCATTTCAAGTTATACTTAATTTTGTGTATGAATGGTCTAATATTTTTTTCTTAGAATTTTGTTTTTGTAAGTTAATTAATATGTACTTATGATTTTATATAGTAAAAAGGAGTGACCCGGCCGGAAATAGGAGAATAGTTGTAGCGTTAATATAACTATCTACGTGAGTACATAACGTAGAAACAAAAATAAAGTTGCTGTGTTGTTGTTGTTTTATTTTTATTTTTTAATATTTTTCTGTGATGTTTATATAAAGGAATAATTTTTTTATTAGATGATCAATTATATGTGTGAAAAGAATAAATTTTATATATATAAAAAAATGATTATGTCGTAATAAAAAGATAACAGTTTTGTAAATTGTAGATTGTAAAAAAAAAAAATTATGTATGTTTGATTAATATAAAATAAAAGATTTATTAAAATGGTAATGCTGTAGTTTATGAAATTTTTGTTGCTACCATGTAATTGGTTGCTGTTTTCAAAATTAATTGTTTTTTTTCTTAATCTATTTTTTGTTTTTATATTGCTGTTATTATTTTAATAAAAAATGTTGTTGCCTTACATTTAATTTAGTCGTTATTTTTTTTTTTCTAAATAGTTGGCTATTTTATTGTGGCTCTTCTATTAATTTTGTGTATATTAAGTTTTTGTGTATCATAGATTGAATGTGGTTGAAATATGAATGAGTGCGATGTTGATTTAATCAAATGAGCATAACATGATTTTGTGGGAATGTGTAAAAATTTAAAATTGGTTCATTATCATGACATGCATCATATATAATGCATGGTAGGACTTTGTGCAGCTTCGTACGAATTTCCCCTACTGGTATAGGTGATTATGTTATGGTTTCGTGCATATTTTGGTATGGCTTTGTTTGGCTTCATGTAAATTTCTCCATTGGTATGGGTGACTCTGTTATGAATTTGTGCGACTTTGTGCGAATTTCTCCCATTAATATGAGTGATTTATATCCGGATCATGAATAGAGTCTTGGATTGATATGTATACTCACTACTAGAAAATTCCATTTTAGCTGCCACTATTAGCGTTGGCTCCAACTCTGACGCTACTTAGCGTCGGATTAACGTCGGACCGGCCGACGCTAAGACACTTCAATTTTATTAACGATTAGCGTCAGAGAGGCCGACGCTAGTAAAATAAAACAGACGCCAGTCTATTAATTTAATTTTATAATTTCTATTTTATTATGTAGCGTCGGACGGTCCGACGCTAAGGTATTTTTAAATTTTTAAATATTATTTATAAAATCATATCGTAAAATTAAAATGTTTGGTTTTTCCTAAAAGCACGATTTCTCTCTGAATCCCTAAGTTTTCATTTCTTCTCTAAATCCCTAAGTGTTGAACCCTTCCCTCACACTTGAACCCTTCTCTCACACTTGAATCCATCACCGAATCTCATTCCTAAATCCATAAGTGTCGAACCCTTCCCTCACACTTGAACCCTTCTCTCACACTTGAATCCATCACCGAGTCCCTAAATGCAGTGAGTATCGCTGCCCAACATGTGACCTATCGAACCTGTCACCTTTACTTTCAGAGTCGGTCACGGTCCCCCTCTCGAACTCCGACACCGTCGTCGTTCAGTGTCGCCGTCGCTGTTCAGAGTCGCCGTTCAGTGTCCCCGTCGCACTGTCATCTGTGGTCGATTCTCAAGGTAAGTGTCGTTGTCTCACTCTTAGTTGTGTATTCTTGTTTAGGTTTTATGGCACATTGGGTAAACAGATTTGAATGAAGATTTCAATCCCCAAATAAAGTAGTGAACTTTTGGAGCTATACTGCTGCAAAGCATATTGAATATGAACCTTGTGTGAATTTCTTTGATATTTATAATGTATTCCAGGAGATTTTCTTTGTGGCTTGTGTATGTGTATTCTATTATATGCAAATTTTTTTGGCATGGTGTTATGTTTGCTATGCCCAATTTACTCCCTCCGCCTTTTAATGTATGATTCAATTGCCTAATTCACTGAGTATCAATAATGGTGATTAATTTGGTTTGGCTCCCTGCCATATGATAGAGGTGATGGTATAGATTTTAAACCTTAGTGGCAGTTTTGACAGTAGCAGGTTTGGTATAGATTTTAAACCTTAGTGGCAGTTTTGTCAGTACTAACTATATGTGCATTTTTTGTGTTAATTGATATATGTAAAAAGTGTTGTATTCTTGTTTATACCTATGTGTGTGAGAGTATTTTCTTAAAATGGTGATGTTTTTCTCGATGAATAATTGACTTGATTTTTCTTAGTGTTATTTTTGGCATTTGATGAAAATGTAAATGGTTCTACTTGTGTTGTAATATTTATCTGATTATTTAATCATTTTAATATATATATATATATATATATATATGTCTATATGTTTTTATGATAATGGCTGTGATTATTTTGTGTGCCTTACATTATGTGGGGCTTTGATTGTTGTCTTTTTATCTTTTGTGTAATTTTGAGAATAAATATATTTGGTCATCTATATACTGAATTGATGTTCCTAACTTGATCCATATTGTTGTGGACTGACCCTTACATAATATTTTTAAGTACTATAGAGTTGGAAGAAATTCAAGAATATTTTTGTTGTTGGTCTGCTTGTTTTCGGACGTTACAAGGGAATTATATCTTGAGATTGTAGTTGCTCTGAGTATTTTCCTAAGTCTCTTTATCTTTTAATTAATTTATTTTTGACTTGCAACTATATTTTTAATTTTAATAGATGTGGATTTTTCTTTGAAATAAAAAATTAATCGTCACAAGATTCATTATTTTATTTTTGTAAAATTTTAATTGAAATTATTTAAATTGAGGCACTGCTAATTATTTCCTAAAGTAAATAGAGATTAAAGGTTATAATTTAATAATTGATTCTTCTACCGTTATAAACGAAATGAATATTTTTCTAGCATAACTATTTTGTCACGTAGTATTTCTTTTAAAAAATTCTATATTCCGTATTTTTTAAAGAATTGACATTGTTTAGGTAACGTCTTGACTTAGAATTCAAGAGTATTACAATATGGTGTTAGAGCATAAGATGAGTCCTCGGACTTTAGGGTGGGACGATCCATGTATGTCACGTAAATTTTGATGTTTGTGTTAATTGTTTATCTTTCTATACTTATGTGATTTTATTTATTATTAAGACTTATATTAAAGACATTATACTCATTTCTCAAATAAATTATTCTACACTTCCATATTATTTTATTACTATCAATAAATATTGGAAAAGCAATATAATTATCAAAGTCTTAAAATTCATAACAACTCTATTTAGAATAATTTATTTACTCTATATCATTATTTTAAATAATTATAAATGACATATTTGGGATATATACCTGTTCATACATAAAAGTATATAATTTGTCAGCCGTGTATGGCAAACAGCTGAATTTTGGGTAACCAATTTTTTCTTAGTTGGGGGAGCATTAGACATGCTAGAAACAACCGAATAAGGAGCATTACAGGAGTCCACAAACGTCACGGAAGCTTAAGACAAAGTCAAAGATCAATGAAACCTGATAATTTGGCAGTTGCACTCTTTTTTTTTACATTTTTAGTGCCATTAATTATGAACATGGAACACGGTTCCAGGAAAAAAGCACGTGTGGATATTGCCAATGGGACATGCCGAAGAAATAGGAACGACGATGATAACTTTAAGAAATAAGTGTTATTTACCACATTTGAACAAGGATTTACTTATCTTTTGAGTGTTATTTTATATATTAGGAGTTTGCCTTTAATATAAGTAGTTGTGTCATTTTAATTACAGATGCATTTATTTATTTTTTCACGGATAACTATGTTGGGTATGCTGATTTTGTAGGTAGAAATTGAAGAAAGCCCTAGGATTAAAATGCTTCAGCACTCTGTAGAGCACGTTTGTGTGCAGGTTGGCAGGTGTAGGGTGTGGGGTCCCAGTTGTATCTGACTGTGTTCCAAATGTCCGGGGGTACTCTCTAGTACTAGGAAGTGAAAATAGAAAGATGCAGTTGGTTCAACCCTTCTTTAGGAACATAATCAATTTGAAGAATTTACAAATGCAATTTGAACCAAATACAATTCAAAATTAAACAAGGACTAAATTGAAGTCCAAATTTTAACTATAAATAGACATTCAAGGCTGAAGAAGAAAATCATCAAAAAAACATAAAAGAGTAGTCTTAGTGTTCAAAAAGAGAAACACTAGTTCAAGTTAGAAATATCTTTTGATTGTTCTTTGCTTGGAGTGTGAAAGTTATTATTATTATCATATTTTTAGAAGCAATTACTCAAGTTCCAATCTTTTGTATCCAACCCGATAATGGTTTAGTTCTTTCTTCAATCTGGGATTGTCAGGTAGTTAGGAGAAGACTTGGCTTGTAGGGTCAAGGTGGTTAGTTCCTCAAAAGTTTGGGGTTATCAGGCTGTTTAGGAAGAGTGGTTTGGAGGGTCAGGTGCTTTGTAATTCAAGGTATTTGAATTAGTAGATTAAAGTCATCTGATGTAGCCAAGTTAATGGTGAACAAGGATAAATCTACGTATCAAATTATTTATGCTTTCATTATTTACTGCCTCTGAATTCGATTGCTTCTACTCCAAGTAAGTCACCAAAACCGAACTAGTTTTTTATTTATATATAAATTATCAACTTTGACAAACACAACTCAACTCCCCCCCTCGTGTTTGCACGTTCAATTACGGCGTATGACGTAGTCCAACCTATTGGCTTAGTGTTAGGGTACCCTATAGAGATCTTGGGTATTGCATCAAACATCCTCATCATTCTATATTGGTGTCTCTGCTATCGACTTCTTAAGGAATAGAAAGAAATATGCCAACCTCAATAAAAAAAAACTTTTCCTCAACACTAAAGTACATGGGTTAGGATTTTGATACAATTCAAAAAATGGGAGTCTCCACCTTCAATGACGATCACAAATCCTTTTATGGAGATCCATTTATTCCATTAGGATTTCTGGTCGTTACTCTGATTGCATGAAATCAACATGTGAATTAATAACTCGTATCAAATCTTCAGAGATTCTGAATCTACAATAAAAGCTTGTCCAAATCTGTCTTCATAATGGATTCAACGTATCTTGATAAAAAAGGCATGATGACCATATGATGACACTATCAGAAGATGTTATGCGTTTCTTCAATCAAAGGAAAGTCTACTATGATAAGCAGAGGATGTTGGAGAGTAGACTTCTTAGAGGTTGACGTTATCATAGTGTTGACTTTATCAAATGGTCAAATTGAATGCCAAGATTATTAGATGCAAAATCACCAGAGTGAACTTGTATCTAAAGATTCAGTAGAGGTATGTTGAGATTGAGCATTACAAAACTGGTTATATGTCAATAGATATATCAAAGTATTATCGTATCTACTTTGTTTAGCTTGTCTGTTCATCGGAGGATGCAATGTAAAGACTTTTTTGTTCACATTTGAATAGATTATTAGCATAAAATAATTTTTGTTCAAAACAATTAAGGGTCATTGTTTTTCAAACCAACTTGGTTCTAACAATAGTTACCTTTTTGAAGGATTGGTGTGAAGGAAATGGAACTTGCAAACAAGTTGAAGTTGGAGATGCCAAAGCTATTGAAGAAGTTTTGTGTTTCTCATCTTGATTCATCGTTTCTTTAATAATTCTAGTTGTAATGGTTCTTTCAATGTTCATTTCCATTTCCTTGTTTGACTCAAAGCTCATTATGATCTAAACTTCTTGAAGTTAAGGATTAATGTAGTGTTAAATAATGTTTATGGTTTAATGGGCTTTGACATGTTTAGCTTTTTTTTTTTTATGCAAGGAATATCCCTAGTCCAAGACCCATTCACCATCAGAATATCTTGTTGTTGCCATTAGCATGTCAGTATTTAGGTAACCTCCTTAGCGTATCAAGATTTAGGTAACCTTCTGAAGCAATTGATACTTTCCACCATCCTCTCCACCATCATTTTCCTTGAGTTTCCTCTTAGGATAATCTTCCATGAAATGTCTGTTGTTACACTAAAAACATCTATTGTTTGCTTTATCAGTGTCCTTGTTTTCGTTTTTAAATCATGTTTGGATCATTTCCTCTCATACTTGGATTTTTTACAAGCACACTTAAATGTCCTCTTCACTCGCCCTTCTGATTTTATTTTCAGTCCTTAGAAATAAGTATTGATTACCTCTACGTCTTCCAATAGGTAGGCTCTCAAAATTTGAGGACAAATTTTTTTAAGAGGGGGATAATGTTACAACCTTTTCACTACCTTAGAAATATTTATAAGATTTAAGTATTAGTTTGAATTTCTAGAATTTTAATAATTGTTAATGTTGTGGTTTTAGTAATATTAATTTAGGATCAATGGTAAAATAGGAAAGTAATAGTATTAACAAATCCAAGTGGCAAAGAGCGAGCACACCACCTTTACTTCTCTCTCTTTCTCCTTCACTTATGTGTATTAACCCGTCTTACTCCTTCATTTCTTTCATGTTCCAGTCACACTCTCAAAACATTCGGTAGAAAACCCCAACACTGCCTCTGTTCATCGTCCCCTTCATCCATCAAATTTATCCTCCTCTCCAAAATCTTCGAAACACAGTAGCTCACTAAAGTTCTCCAAACTTGTCCCAATCTCTTGCATGTATGTTTTCATCTCAATCTTCAATTACCAACCAAAAATAGTACTAAAAGAGATATAAAGAGAAAGTAAGAGGAACTCGAATAACGGAAAAGGAGCGCAAAAACTGACGAAACATAGAGCTGCTAGAGTAGACATCTCCTTCAAATCAGCTCTAATCAAAGAGAATCATTCCTAGAAAACTATGAGTTTTGGTACATTAACTTATTTTAGCATGAGGCTTATGGACGTTTTTCACAGAAATTCTTTACTTCTTGTTAGAAGTTATTTTGGGGATTTTACGGGTTAGAAGAACTTAGATGTGTGAGAGAAATGAAATTTTTAGCATATAGGTATTTTGAATCTGCATCTAAATGATTTTAATTTGCCATGCATATTGTTGTTTACTTTGTTGCTTGATTGTGGTGTTAATAAATTAGGAAATATCATAATTTTGAGAAAAGAACTGTAATTCGAAGTGCAAATTCTGCTACTAAAGGTAAATGAACGTGCCTTGGACGTTTTCCACCATGCCTCTGCAATTTTGCCTTTGGTGTCATTTTATAACTTGGACTTTTGCTCTAGTAAATTTCCCTTATTTTTACCACCGGTAAATCTACCTTATTTTTTCCTCTAATAATCTTCCTGTAATTTTATGCCTCTGATGTTGTTTTCTAAGTATTTTTCCTATGATGGTTGTATCTCTTTCTGCCTTTGATTTTTGTTCTTTAAATTATGAGTATTTTTCCTCTAGTGAAATGCTCTTAAACAAAACCTCTTTTGATCGTGTTTCCTCTGATCAAAGTTTGTCTCTGATTATGTTGCCTCTGATCCAATCTTCCTCTGATCATGTTGTCTCTGGTCATACTGCCTCTGATCTACATATCGTCTTATTTTTCTTTTGATCATGTTGCCTCTGATTTGGACATGTATTCTCTGATTCTTCCTTTGGACGCGCATCCTCTTATTCTTCCTATAGACGTGTATCCTATGATTTTTCCTATGGATATGTATCCTCTAATTTTTCCCCTGGACATTATCCTCTGATTCTTCCTCTAGACGTGTATCCTCTAATTTTACCTCTAGGCATGTATCCTCTGATTCTTCCTATGGTCATGTATCCTGTATGGCTGACTTTGGGAACATATCCTCTACGGTTGCCTCTGATCTATTTACTCCACAATGTGTTGCCTCTGGTTCGGAGTTCTGCCTCTGGCTAAGTTGCCTATGTTGTGGATGAATGATGCATTGCATACATGACATAATAAAGGCTTTCCATACAAAACATCTCAAATTTAGTACATTCTCATTAATTAGATTGTAAGACCCATAATTTTAAAGTACCCTTTATGTATTTTTGGTGTATTTTGGATTTTGGCTCGGAGGCTTTTAAGCCAAAGTTAATAATATTTTGGAGTTTTATAATCAAAAAGATATTTTGATGCCAATTAAAATTTCTCGTCGATAAATAAATTGAAATTAACTGCGGTGAATCCTTTGCGGAGAATTTAATGCGTTACGGGTGAAATGGTAATTTAACAAATATCTAGATTTGAGATATTTGTTAAGTTATATTTATTATATATATACATGTGTGTTTGTTTGGAGGGAAAAAGAAAGGAAAACTAGAAGGAAGGAAAAGGAAAAGAAAAGAGTATATAAAGGAAAGAAGGAAAAAGGAAGAAAGGTAAAACAAAGGAAAGAAAAAGAAAGGAAGGAAAATCTGAAATTTTCCATCTTCTTCCTCTGATCAACCGTGACCCCCCTTTTCCCTTCTCCTCCATTTTTCGTTTTCTTCACTTCCTTTTCTTCAAGAATAGTAACCCAAGGTTGGGTGAGCGTTAGAACAAGGATTTCTCAACTCCACTCTTCCTCTTTGATTCGAAAACGAAGTAAAACGGTATTTGAGATTCAAACACAAACCTCCCCGTTTCACCTCGATCTAAACGTCGTTTCAAGAAGTGATAGAAGGGAAGGTTGCTCGCCTCCATGCTACGGCGCTAGTGGACCAGTTTTGGAAGCGTGGTTGCGAACGGAAAATTTACCGGATTTACTCATAGTACCGGAAACGCACGTTTTAGCTAACGTTAAGGTAAGAGCTCCTTCCAAACTTTTAGTTTGCATTTAGGGACTTATCTGTAGTTGTGTGGAAAGGAATTTGTTAGGGTTGAATGTATTGATTTAGGGAACATGAATCTAAGGTTCTGTGGGTAAAATCTTAGAGTTAGGTTTTGACGATATTGATGAATGTTTCGTGGAAAATGAATTTAACTCATTTGTGTATGATTATGAGTAAATGAAATT
>NC_021165.2:52163581-52165387 GCF_000331145.2 Cicer arietinum
GGTAAACTGTACTGGCCCGTGATAGGTGGTACGTTTACGATTTACATTTTTGGTAAATTGTGTTGACCCGTGATAGGTGACACCTCGGTAAACTGTACTGACCCGTGATAGGTGGTACATTTACGATTTATATTTTTGGTGAATTGTGCTGACCCGTGATAGGTGGCACCTTGGTAAATTGTACGGACCCGTGATAGGTTGTACGTTTGCGATTTATATTTTAGTAAATCGTGTTGACCCGTGATAGGTGACACCATGGTAACTGTACTGACCCGTGATAGGTGGTACATTTACGATTTACATTTTTGGTGGATTGTGCTGACCCGTGATAGGTGGCACCTCGGTAAACAGTACTGGTCTGTGATAGGCGGTACGTTTACGATTCCCGCTTTTTCTTTTAGTAAATCGTGTTGACCCGTGATAGGTGACACCATGGTAACTGTACTGACCCGTGATAGGTGGTACATTTACGATTTCCGCTTTTTCTTTTAGTAAATCGTGTTGACCCGTGATAGGTGACACCATGGTAACTGTACTGACCCGTGATAGGTGGTACATTTACGATTTCCGCTTTTTCTTTTAGTAAATCGTGTTGACCCGTGATAGGTGACACCATGGTAACTGTACTGACCCGTGATAGGTGGTACATTTACGATTTCCGCTTTTTCTTTTAGTAAATCGTGTTGACCCGTGATAGGTGACACCTCGGTAAACTGTACTGACCCGTGATAGGTGGTACGTTTATGATTTACGCATTTTAGTAAATCGTGCTGACCCGTGATAGGTGGCACCTCGGTAATTGGTACTTTGTCCTGCGATAGGCGGTACAATTATGATTTACGGCCCTTCGAGGGGGGTTTTGGTTTGGAATTCCGAGTCCATCCATTTTGACATATACGCATTGCATTAGGGTGCTTGGCACGCGAGTCGTGTTTGATTCGAGTCTTTGATTGAGTGTTTTGAATTTTGATTTATCGTGGTAATCGCGTTGAAGGTGATAGGTGTTATGTGTTAATTATTGTGTGTAAGTATGATGGTTTTCGAAATCCCATTTGTCGTGGTAATCGCGTAGGAATTGCTAAGTGTTAAGTTGTGGACTTGAGGGAATGACTTTAGTTAATTCATGAATTTTTGGAAAAATGATGAGGGAAATCGATTTCCCAATCGATTGGATGAGTTGCAGGAAGTTCACTATTTTAACCTAATCGATTTGCCAATCGATTGTATAAATATACCTTTCAAAATATTTTAAGAAATCGATTTGGAAATCGATTGGCAGAGAGGCAGGAACTCAGCAAAACTGCCAAAATCGATTTGGAAATCGATTTGGCAACACAGGGACTCATCAGAACTGACAAAATCGACTTAGAAATCGATTTGGTCATGCAGAAACTCAGCAGAACTGACCAAATCGATTTGGCAATCGATTGGCTCAGCAAAAGTCCTTATTTTGAGTTAGATAATCGATTGCTCAATTGATTTATCAATGCTTTGGTCAGTTATGTATTACTTGATGGTTTGAGAACTTCATTTTGAGTTCATTGTTAATTGGCAAGCATTATATGAACTTTTAGCATATGGAAAATCCTTTTAAGGTGCATGCTTAGTTGAAAGGTAATTTTGTGCATTTAAAACTTAAATGTTATGTGTTATCTGTTAATTTTGGTTGGTGACCCTTTACAATTATTGTGGAAATCTGGGCTTTGCCCTCAGATGAGAGTCAGGACGATCCTACCGGTTCGTACCCTACGGACGGGAATGGAAATGGGAACGCTTGACTGCAGCTACGTTAGGAGGATCTCACGG